>NW_012119154.1:4302324-4310053 GCF_000951035.1 Colobus angolensis palliatus
AGTAGCTGGGATTACAGGTATGTGCCACTACGCCCGGCTAATTTTTGTATTTTCAGTAGAGATGGGGTTTCACCATGTTGGTCAGGCTGGTCTCGAACTCCTGACCTCGTGATCCACCGGCCTCGGCCTACCAATGTACTGGGATTATAGGCATGAGACACCACGCCCGGCCAGGAGTTAGTTATTTCTTGCAGATAATCGTAAGCTAATTTTTTTTGCCAGTGCTACTGACTGGTGAGGTAAAGTGGGCAACAACTTTGTGTAAAAAACAACAGACCTGGCCTCAAACCTTGGGGGGTCAGAGGGAACACCTATCAGAAAAACACAGAAGAAACACTAAAGAGGATTTACAAAGTCAGAAATAGTACGAGCCATAATAAGTAAGTTAGGTTTTGCCCAAGAATGCTGCTAGAAATAAGGATCTAAAAAATGATCACTAAAGATCTAATAACTCACTTCTCTACCATTCACATGGTCGCCAACTTACCTTCTAATTCACTTACACATCAGCTGCATGGGTTTCTAGACCCTGAAACTCCTTGTACATACAGAGCAAATGCCTTTCAAAAATCCACAGCCATTATTCACTTCATACCCTTCTAAAGCCCCTTAAAGATGCTCATGAAATATCTGTAGGCAGCCTAATCTGACTTTACAAGAGCTATGCTACTACATCACTGTCCAAGAATATAATCCTGTGCTGCTTAGAGAAAAATTTCCATTAATAACCAAAACCATTTGATCAAAGACACTGCCTTGGGGCTTTCAACCTTATCAAATAGATTTTGTGAGTGTTTACAATTTTCAGGCTAAAATGATTTCAGTGGAAATTAAGAACAACCTCTAACGCATGGTTAAAGGAGGACTCTGTCCAGTTCAAGAGACCGTATCAAGACTATATCATGTGCATCAAAAGAACAAGAAAAACAAAAATGGACTCAGGACACAAAATAATACTGGCAAAAGGCGACACCGCATTTCGCTCCCCTCCAGCTGTCACTTAGAGGCAGAGGTAGGAGAGCCCAGCTGAGGGCAGATGACAGAAAGTCCATGAAGCCTGTTGGAGCCTGGTTGGTCACCAGGATCTGCAAGGACTGCTCTCCTGACGAGGCAGTGCATATCCTCGGCAGCCTGAACCTGGGCTGCAGTTCAGTGCCCAAAAGGAGTGTTGGCCATGGCCCCACGGATCCCGGCCTGGCTCAGGAGCATGCAGGAGTCGAGCATGTGAGACAAGAGCTTGTATTAGCAGGAACCACACGAAAAAGCCATTATTCAGGGGAGCGACATAATATATTGTAACTGCTCCCATCATGTCAATAGGCATCATGTTAATGGGTCTGTTCGAATTTCTCCCACTTGAAGTTAAAATGACTCCTATTTCAATGAAAACAGGAGATTCCTCATTCGTAGGATCACAATTCACCCACAGCAGCTGCCAGACACAAGAACAAGAGAAGTGCCGGGCATGCACATAGCTGATTTTGTCTCTCCAGGCAATTCTTCCATTTTTTAATTTGTCTCCTCTTGAAACAAAGAGATGAGCAAGTTACAAATATAATTACTATATTTCTGAACAAGCGGTAACACAAGCCATGAATGCACTGAGAGGACTGCACGCTTACCTCTGGCTCTGGCTGTGAGGTTTGTTCATCTTCAGTGGAGTTTGGTAAAATGGCCCAGGTTATGTTGGCACTGGCTGATGGCAAAGAGCCAAGTGTCCCATTTTTCAGCTGCTCTGTGGAATGTGATTTGGGCCCGTGCCATCCCAGGATGTTTTCTGAAATAAAGACCTAGAATGATGCCAAGTATTTTCCAAATTAAACATCTATAGCTCATGAAATATTCGTACCCACTGTCTGAAGAGACCTGCTTGAAAAGGGCATGATGTAAAACACAGAGGGCTTGTTTTCAATGAAGTACCAAGTGCAGATTCTGATCATCTGTGTAGGAACTAGTTTCTGTATAATATCAAGATCAGAATCATCACAGGCTGTTTCACTCCCCAACAGTGGACAAAAACAATTGCTATTTCCCAAAGCCAGATAAAGGTGTTTTTCTTGTTTTGTTTTAACTTTTAAAAAATTTCTAAATATTCACAATGAAAAGTCAGATTCTACCAAAAATAGAGTGCTCAAAATGGGGTTTGAATTCCAAGTGACACAACGGCCATGGCTCAGAAAAGATGCCTGCAGTGTGAGCACGGGATGCCACCCCTGCCCTCAGACGTGGCTTGGTGTGGCAGATGTCAGGACGCCCCATCACCAAGGACACAGGTACTCATTCCATTCGAGCAAGAAACACTTTTACAAATGGCAGTCCGGTAAACCAAAAGCCATCTTTCGAATCCTCCACCAACTCCCTGTGGGAGGAGGGGAAAAGACTTTTACTCTAATATTTTTTTAAGGGTCACATATTATTGTAGAATATTTTATACACCTACTAATAGAAACAGGAGTAACCAGAGGTGGATTTTTTTTTTTTTAATACTTTCAGTTTTAGGGTACGTGTGCACAATGTGCAGGTTTGTTACATATGCATACAAGTGCCATGTTGGCAGAGGTGAATTTCTTTACCCCACAGCAATTCTGCCATTCAAATAAATAGGTCTCAGTGGGCACAGAGGCTCATGCCTATAATCCCAGCACTTTGGGAGGCTGAGGCAGGAGGATCGCTTGAGCCCAGGAGTTGGAGATCAACCCAAGCAACAAGGCAAAACCCTATCCCTACAAAAAGTATTAAAATAAGCCAGGTGTGGTGACACAAGCCTGGAGTCCCAGCTACTCGGGTAGCTGAGGTGGGAGGATCTATTGAGCCAAGGAGGTCAAGGCTGCAGTAAGCCCAAATCACGCCACCGCACTCCAGCCTTGGTGACAATGCAAGATCCCGTCTCCAAAAAAGGTAACAAAAAATAGATAAGTCTCAAGCTTAGCTGACTGACACTCTGTAGATTCTGTTCTAAGTCTAAGAGCAAGAATAAATGATAAAGAAAAATTAGGCTAAAGTAGAGAATGACTCATGAACTACAATTCAACATTTCAGGGTCTCAGATGTTCCATCCATAAAGCAATACTATCTGTCAGCCTTTTCATTAGAATTACTCAAAGAAAAGTCTACAGGTATCCCAGACTTTCCCGACGTATCCCCAGGGGAATCTGGTTGTCAGCGGCAGAGGAAGAGACCGTGTATGTGCGGTGCTTATGCATCTGTATGCTGCTGTATGCAGAATTATCCAACTCAAGTGTATTTTTATGCAAAAATCTTTTTTAATGTCAAGTGTTAGGTCACATGACTCTACTGTTAAAAGCCTCAAGTGGGCCAGACACGGTGGCCCACACCTGTCACTCCAGCACTTCAGGATCCCGGCTGAGGCGGGTAAATCACTTGAACCCAGGACTTTGAGTGTAGCCTGGGGAACATGGCAAAACCCTGTCTCTACAGAAAATACAAAAATTAGCAGGGCATGGTGACACGCACCTATAGTCCCAGCTACTTGAGAGGCTGAAGTGGCAGGATTGATTGAGCCCAGGAGGTCGAGGCTAGAGTGAGCCATGATTGCACCACTGCACTCCAGCCTGGGTGACAATGAGAGACCCTGTTTCAAAATAAATAAATTAACAAAGGCCCCAAGTGGCTTATCATTGCAACTGGAACAAAATCTAAGCTGCCTGGCTTTGCTCTATGACCTTCCCAGCCTCATTTTGTTCTCTTCTTCCCGTTGCTTAGTATGCTCAAGTCACATCAGTATATTTTTCCATTTCTCAAATGTGCCAAGTTCATGACAGTCTCAGAGTGTTTGTGCATGCTGTTCCTTCCTCCCACAGGGCTGTTCCTCCAGTCCTTCTACATCGGGGAGGAAGTATCCTGTATAGATCCAGGGGTCAGCTAAAATATCACTTGCTCAGAAAGGCCTTCTGGGACCTCCCTGGCCAAAATAGCACCCCAAAGGCACTCTCTGTCGCATCGCCATTTGCTGTCTTCCCAGGACTTAGCATTGTCTGAACTCACTTGTGCACTCATTCACTTGTTGATTTTCTTTCCTCCTGGAACGTCAGCTCCTTGAGGACAAGAACAATACCGCCCTTGCTCACAGCAGTGTCCCCAGAACCACGAACATGTTTAGCAAAGAGTGTACACTCAATATGAATGTGCTGAATAAATCAGAGATAGAAAACTTTAAGAAGAGTGCACGTCACAGCCTCCTAAAAATTAACAAATAAAAAATGGCCAAAAGACAGACAGAGAATTGAATGGTGGTTGCCGGGGGCTGGAGAGTGGATGGGAGGGAATGGGGAGTTAACGTTTAAAAGGTAAAGAGCTCCAGTTTTGCAAGATGAAAAGAGTTTTGGAGATTGGTTACACAACAATGTGAATGTACTTAACACTACTGAGATGCACACATAAAAATGGTCAGGGTGATGCATTTTATGTTATGTGTCTTTGACTACAATTTTTTCTTAATGGCAAAAAAAAAGCATCCATATAGCAGCACTTCATGTTATTTTTTAAAAGGTAAAAACTCACAACACTAAAACCAAAGGCTAAAGATGCACTAATACCAGAACTTGAGAGAAATGTCTGCAAATAACAAGGCAGATGGAGCTGAACTAAGAAAATCAACCCAGGATTCAAGACACTACAATCTGCCATAAGAGAGGCGGACAGATACCTCTTGCCTTTCCTGCTGACCAATTCCCGCCTCCAAAACCTCAAACTGGATTCAGATCTAAAATACCAAACAGTTGTTCTATAGATATAGGGGTGCTATTTAAAAATTCTTTGCTTTATTACACAAGCAGTAAACATCCTGTAGAGCAGTTAGGAAATCTTTTTAAAGATAAAGAAGTTTGGGCAACACAATGAGACACTGTCTCTACAAAAAATTAACAAACTAGCCAGGCATGGTGGTACATGCCTGTAGTCCCAGCTACTTGGAATGCTGAGGTGGGAAGATCACTTGAGCCCAGGAGTTTGAGGCAGTAAGCCATGATCATGCCACTGCACTCCAGACCAGGCAACACAGTAAGACTGTCTTTAAACAAAACGAAACACTAGCGGGAAGAAAAGACATCTGCTTGCCTAGGCAATCCGGACAAAGTCCCCTCCATTCTTCCCATACCTCAACTCTGTACCTCCCTCCCATCTATTCCAACATTATCCAGATATGGCAACCTAGGGCACAAGAGGGCAAGAAGTAGAGTTTGAACTGGCAGTGGTATGCTGTATCTTGGGATAGACAAAGACCAGGACAAGACAAGGAAAGGTGGCAATGCATGCTGGGGAGCACAGCTTTCTGTGGACCCTATGGATTCAGAACATCAAACAGCCAGTGTTGACCGGGCGCGGTGGCTCAAGCCTGTAATCCCAGCACTTTGGGAGGCCGAGACGGGCAGATCACGAGGTCAGGAGATCGAGACCATCCTGGCTAATACGGTGGAACCCCGTCTCTACTAAAAAATACAAAAAACTAGCTGGGCGAGGTGGCGGGTGCCTGTAGTCCCAGCAACTCGGGAGGTTGAGGCAGGAGAATGGCGTAAACCCGGGAGGCGGAGCTTGCAGTGAGCTGAGATCTGGCCACTGCACTCCAGCCTGGGTGACAGAGCGAGACCCGTCTCAAAAAAAAAAAAAAAAAAAACAGCCAGTGCATGAGAGAGATGCCCATTTCAGATCAGTTCAGCTGCTTTTAAAAAATGATCATGGGTTTAGGAGGCTGGATAGACCTGTCTCGCTTGGAGAGGAAGGCAAAAATATTCTTACAGGGAGTGAATAAAAAGGACTGTACAGAGCTTGGGGAAAAAAATATTCTCAAGAAGGCTAAGAGGAAAGAGATCCTGAGCAAGATGGCCGAATAGGAATAGCTCCAGCCTCCAGCTCCCAGCACGAGCAACACACAAGACGGGTGATTTCTGCATTTTCAACTGAGGTACCGGGTTCATCTCACTGGGGCGTGTCGGACAGTGAGTGCTAGTCAGCTGGTGCAGCCCAAACAGCGAGAGCTGAAGCAGGGCAAGGCATCGCCACACCTGGGAAGCGCAAGGGGGAAGGGAATCCCTTTTCCTAGCCAAGGGAAACTGAGACACACAACACCTGGAAAATCAGGTCACTCCCATCCTAATACTGTGCTTTACCAAGGGTCTTAGCAAACGGCACAACAGGAGATTATATCCCACACCTGGCCCAGAGGGTCCCACGCCCACGGAGCCTCCCTCATTGCTAGCACAGCAGTCTGAGATCTAAATGTAAGGCAGCAGCAAGGCTGGGGGAGGGGCGCCCGCCATTGCTGAGGCTTAAATAGGTAAACAAAGCCCCCAGGAAGCTCGAACTGAGGGAGCCCACCACAGCTCAAGGAGGCCTGCCTGCCTCTGTAGACTCCACCTCTGGGGACAGGGCATAGCTAATCAAAAAGCAGCAGAAACCTCTGCAGATGTAAATGACCCTGTCTGACAGCTTTGAAGAGAGCAGTGGCTCTCCCAGGATGGAGGCTGAGATCTGAGAACAGACAGACTGCCTACTCAAGTGGGTCCCTGACCCTTGAGTAGCCTAACTGGGAGACATCCCCCACTAGGTGCAGACTGACACCTCACACCTCACAGGGCTGGGCACACCACTGAAACAAAGTTTCCAGAGCATGAATCAGACAGCAGCACTCGCTGTTCAGCAATATTCTACCTTCTGCAGCCTCCGCTGCTGATACCCAGGCAAATAGGGTCTGGAGTGGACCTTAAGCAATCTCCAACAGACCTGCAGCTGAGGGTCCTGACTGTTAGAAGGAAAACTAACAAACAGAAAGGACACCCACACCAAAACCCCATCAGTATGTCACCATCATCAAAGACCAAAGGCAGATAAAATCACAAAGATGGGGAAAAAGCAGGGCAGAAAAGCTGGAAATTCATAAAATCAGAGTGCATCTCCCCCTCCAAAGGAACACAGCTCATCGCCAGCAATGGACCAAAGCTGGACGGAGAATGATTTTGACAGGTTGAGAGAAGAAGGCTTCAGTCGATCAAACTTCTCAGAGCTGAAGGAGGAACTACGTACGCAGTGCAAAGAAACTAAGTATCTTGAAAAAAGAATGGAAGAATGGATAACTAGAATAATCAATGCAGAGAAGGCCATAAACTAACAGATAGAGATGAAAACCATGACACGAGAATTACGTGACAAATGCACAAGCTTCAGTAAGCGACTCGATCAACTGGAAGAAAGAGTATCAGCGACTGAAGATCAAATGAATGAAATGAAGTGAGAAGAGAAGTCTAGAGAAAAAAGAGGAAAAAGAAATGAACAAAGCCTCCAAGAAACATGGGATTATGTGAAAAGACCAAATCTATGTCTGATTGGTGTGTCTGAAAGTGAGGGGGAAAACGGAACCAAGTTGGAAAACACTCTTTAGGATATCATCGAGGAGAACTTCCCCAACCTAGTAAGGCAGGCCAACATTCAAATTCAGAAAATACAGAGAACGCCACAAAGATACTCCTCAAGAAGAGCAACTCCGAGACACATAATTGTCAGATTCACCAAACTTGAAATGAAGGAAAAAATGTTAAGGACAGCCAGAGAGAAAGGTCAGGTTACCCACAAAGGGAAGCCCATCAGATTAACAGCAGATCTCTCGGCAGAAACTCTATAAGCCAGAAGAGAGTGGGGGCCAATATTCAACATTCTTAAAGAAAAGAATTTTCAACCCAGAATTTCATATCCAACCAAACTAAGTTTCATAAGTGAA
>NW_012119154.1:4312656-4312928 GCF_000951035.1 Colobus angolensis palliatus
AATAAACGTAATCCAGCATATAAACAGAACAAAGACAAAAATCACATGATTATCTCAATAGATGCAGAAAAGGCCTCTGACAAAATTTAACAGCCCTTCATGCTAAAAACTCTCAATAAATTCGGTATTGATGGAAGGTATCTCAAAATAATAAGAGCTATTCATGACAAACCCATGGCCAATATCACACTGAATGGGCAAAAACTGGAAGCATTCCCTTTGAAAACTGGCACAAGACAGGGATGCCCTCTCTCACCACTCCTATTCAACAT
>NW_012119154.1:4316538-4359012 GCF_000951035.1 Colobus angolensis palliatus
ACAGCAGCCTGGGTGACAGAGCAAGACTCCATCTCAAAAAAAAAAAAAAGAAGATGAACAGAGATCCAAGAGATAAAGGATCCATGTTCCTGAAGGAGAGAGGCCATATCAATGGACAGACAAAAATGTAAGTATAAATACATGTCCTGCGCTGAACAGAAAGCTGTGGTGGCTGCTGAAAGGAGTCACCACACTCCAGCAAAATCAATGGGAAAAAATGCACATCTAAATATCGCAGCTTGCCGATATTTTCTCGGGCTTTTTATGACTGAATTTCCAAACACGCACAAAAGTAGAACAGTATAATGAATCCCTAGTTTATGAAGTTTGGCAACATTTTTGAATAACAAAAATCAAGAGAAAAAATTTCCAATCACGAAAGCAGAAAAACTAGACCTGCCTTAAAGGGGAAAAAAAAAAAATCAGTCTTGAATTTTGCGACAACACTAAATGCCAAAAGATGAATAGGCAAATAGAAGAATGTAAATAGAAACCGGCAGATTTGGAGTGGATTGGGGAGCTGGGGGATAACATTCATCCCCAGCCAAAATGTCTTTCCCTTGGTAAGAATGGCCAACACTTATTGAGCTCTTGCTAGGTGCCAAGTACTGTTGTACATACTCTCTGTGCTTTGTCTCATCTAATCCTAATGGTGACCCATGAGACACGTACATATTACTACCACGCCTACCTGACAGATGAAGCAACAAAGGCAGTAAGAACTAGTAAGTGGTAGAATCCAGAGTAAAACCCGTGCAGCTGAGTTCCCCAGCCCAGACTCTCACACTCTGTACCATGTGCCCTCTCAGCAGCACTGCAGAGACTCAGAAATGATTCTTCCTGCAGGAAAAACAACCTGAAAACATTTCCCAATGTATGAATAAAAGAAGCAGAATTAAGAACTCAAGAAATGGGGAAGTCATAAAAAAAAAAAAAAAAAAAAACTGGTAGTAAGCAATGAACCCAGTTAAACGCAGAGCTGAGCAGGGCTGGGACTACAGTCAGGCAAGTAAGACATTCACCTCAGGTGTAAAATAAAAGGAAGCATCAAGAAACTCAGTAATCGAGATAAAGTGTAATTTTTTCTAAGAGACAGGATCCCACGATGCTGCCCAGGCTGGAACACAGTGCTACTTACAGGTGTGATCACTGCACACCACAATCTTGAACTCCTGGGCTCAAAAAAAATCCTCCTTCCTTGGCCTCTCAAATAAGTGAGACTATAGGTATGCACCACTATACCTGGCTGAGGTAAATTATATTTTAACACAATATTTTAAAACTGAAATAAGAAAAGGGAAGAGGAGGGACAGGAAGGGACGAAGGGACAAAGGAAGGAAGAAAAAAGGAAGAAAGTCTTATAGTACTCAGCCTCACTTCACCCTCATCTCCATCCTATCAGATCCTCTCTGCTATAGACCGAATGTCTACGTTACCCCCTCAAGATTCATATGTTGAAGTCCTAACCCCCAACGTGACCAAGTTTGGAGAAAGGGCCTTCACATTAATAAAGTTAAATGACATAAAAAATGTAGGGTCCTGATCCAATCGGATTAGTGTCCCTGAAAAAAGAGGAAGAGAGACGAGTACTGAAAGAAGAGGAAGACAGACCAGAGGTCGGTTGCCCTCCAGGTTCACACACCAGGGAAATGCCATGTGTGGACACAGCAAGAAGACGGCTGTCACCAAGCCATGAAGAGAGCCCTCACCAGAAACTTTTGGCCTAGGAGACTGGACTCTGGATCTTAAACTTCCAGCTTCCAAAACTGTGAGAAATTTTTGTTCTTTAAACCACCCAGTCTACAGTCGTTTATAATAGCAGCCCAAGCTAAGACACTGTCTTTATGTAAACTTTCGATATTTTGTTCATTATCAATTGTTTTTGCATTAATTTTGGTTAAAAATATTGCATTAAAACATAACTACTTATCTTAACTACTTAACTTTATCTTTTTATCTTAACTACTGAAACTTTTGACACCTTTTTGAATTTTGCACTCAAGACTAGTGTCTCTTTCATCTCACCCTGGTCCCAGCTCCAGAATAGGCTATGAATAATTTTTTTTATTTTTTTTTTTTTAAAGACAGAGTCTTGCTTTGTTGCCCAGGCTGGAGTGCAGTGGCACGATTTCAGCTCACTGTAACCTCTGCCTCCCGGGTTCAAGTGATTCTCCAGGCTCAGCCTCCTGAGTAGCTAGGACTATAGGCACCCGCCACCATGCCCAGCTAATTTTGTATTTTTTTTGGAGAGATGGGGTTTCACCATATTGGCCAGGCTGGTCTGGAACTCCTGACCTTGTGATCCACCCACCTCGGCCTCCCAAAGTGCTGGGATTACAGGCATAAGCCACCGCGCCTGGCCGCTATGAATAATATTTCTAAGCATGGTTATATAACTGAATATTAAAATCACATATTATTTTTAAAAAGAATTAGTCATCATACATTATCTAAGTATTATACTAATATTAAAATATTAATAACAATAGCCTGTGTATCATAATAGCAAAAATTGGAAAGCAGAATAGAGGGGCAGAGGAAGTTAAAGTTTGCCCTGTCTTCATCATTAAAGAAAAGATTCAAAAAGTATTCCATCATGCCTTTGAGGACTACCATAAAAAAATAGGTTAAAGAATGCTTATGAAGCTGGGTATGGTGGCATACACCTGTAGTCCCAGCTCTTCAGGAGACTGAGGCAGGAGGGTTGGTTGAGCCCAGAAGTTCAAGGCTAGACTGCACTATGATTGCGCCTGTGAAGAGCTACTGCACTCCAGCCTGGGCAACATAGTGAGACTCTGTATCTTAAAAAGAAAAAGAAAGAAAGAAAAGAATGGTTATGAAAAACTTAATATGACCACTACTAGAATTTATATATATATGGGTCATATTTCTTCCCAAAATACTAAAGAAGGGTAAAAGAAATACGACCTGTATAGCAAAATAGAAAACATGAAAAGCAGTATGGAAATAAAACAAAAATCATAAGGAGACTAAGAGAGAAAAACACCAGCTTTAAGGGCAAAGGTTTGACTGTGGAATTGTCTTAATTTATCCTTGGCCTTATTTTAAGCCTTGCTTAGAGTGTTGAGAGCTACAAGGCTTCTGCCCAGAGGCCAGTGATAGGTGATGGCCCCTGGAAGGTCTTTCCTCTTCCTGTAACAGTGAATTCATGCTTCCCAGGTTCAGTAAACATAAAATGGTTTTCCAAAATAGAAACTGACATTCACAAAAATATTGAATTTTCACTTGAAACCACAAGACATATTCCCAGTGGAAAGCCAGGACCTTGGTAACTGTTTTATTTTTATTTATTTATTTATTTTTGAGACGGAGTCTCGCTCTGTCACCAGGCTGGAGTGCAGTGGCACGATCTCGGCTCACTGCAACCTCCGCCTCCTGGGTTCAAGCAATTCTCCTGCCTCAGCCTCCCAAGTAGCTGGGACCACAAGCGCACGCCACCATGCCCAGCTAATTTTTGTATTTTTAGCAGAGACGGCATTTCACCATGTTGGCCTGGATGGTCTTTATCTCTTGACCTCGTGATCCATCCACCTCGGCCTCCCAAAGTGCTGGGATTACAGGTGTAAGCCACTGTGCCTGGCCTCTAACTGCTTTCTTTAGGGAGAAGTTGGCACTCAAAAACTCTGTTTAGACAGTTGTAAAAAAAAATTTTTTTAAAAAACACATATCTGAAATATTCTGCAATGCTAGTTTTTCCTCTTCTCCTGATAGCCTGTTGATATGGTCTGGCTCTGTGTCCCCACTCAAATCTCATCTTGTAGCTCCCATAATTCTCATATGTTGTGGGAGAGACCCAGTGGGGTATGACTGAATCATGGGGCAGGTCTATCCCATGCTGTTCGCATGATGGTGAATGTGTCTCACGAGATCTGATGGTTTTAAAAACGGGAGTTTCCCTGCACAAGCTCTCTCTCTGCCTGCTGCCATCCACGTAAGATGTGACTTGCTTCTCCTGGCCTTCTGCCATAATTGCGAGCCCTCCTCAGCCACGTGGAACTGTAAGTCCAATAAACCCCTTTCTTTTGTAAATTTCCCAGTCCTGTGAAAACGAACTAATACGCCTATTTACTGAATTATCATATTTCTATCTTAGCTTTTAATCATAAAATAAAGAAAGGTGACTATAAGTGGGGCAAATCTTCACCAAAAGCAGTAGGTGTCAGGAAAGAAAGTATAAGAGACAAAAAAAGCAAAGAAAGTCCCTAAGTGGTGGAAAAGAGATGAAAAATGCAAGTCTGAAGAGGTCTCTGGAAAAATGTAAAGCACCGCAAAAGGAAGAAGACAAACAGCCAGAAGAGCCAAGGGTCCTTATGACAGTCTCACTTATTTGGTCCTTTTGGCCAAACCCCAAAATGGGAAGACCAATGCAACTGGCTTATTAACTGACACTCCCCACTAACCTTTCAAGAGGATGAAGCGTTATTGCAAGGATGAGTTCAGAAAAGTATATTAAATTCTGCTCTGGTTCTTCTCCTCTCAAATATATTCTCTTGATCTTTTGTCCCTGTTTGTCTTCAAGGGCACCTGTGTCATCCACTGCATTCTGCTGCATTCTGCCAAGGTTCCATCGTCACTAGCTCTGGCAGCGATGACTCCAGTGTCCTTCCCCAAGCCTGTTTTACACCGTCATGCTGCTAATGCCAGCTCTTACCTGGACCAGAACGGGCTTGTCTAGTTACAGGCATCTGCCCGAACTCAAACCATGTTACCCAGATTAAGGCTTGCAAGCAAATAGCAAACCAACCAGAAGGATGGAGAGCAGAGTACTCTGTACCCTCAGATCACTTTCTAGGCCCAGTTCCCTCCCACACTTGAAACCCACCTAAAAAGCCCAGGCTCCCAAAGAGCACAACCTTTTCCAGTTCCGAGCGTGGTTCTGCCCGCCTCTTCCCCATAGCCCAGGGAAGGCACACATCTAGGCTGGAGAAAACAGATACCCAGTCCCCTGTCCATCAACTGTTTACCTCCATCAAGCTGCTGAAGTAGATTTAGAAGCCACCAGGAATGGTAAAAGAGCTGCATAATTTAAGTCTTGACCGAAAAGCCAAATTACCTTTTTTTTTTTTAAAAGTCATAGTCTTTCTCTGTCCCCCAGGCTGGAGTACAGCGGTGCGATTTCGGCTCACTGCAACCTCCGCCCCCAGGGTTCAAGCGAATCTCCTGCCTCAGCCTCCTGAGTAGCTGAGATTACAGGTGTCCGCCAACCACACCTGGCTCATTTTTGTATTTTTAGTAGAGACGAAGTTTCATCATGTTGGTAAGGCTGGTCAAACTCCTGTCCTCAAATGATCCACCTGCCCCGGCTTCCCAAAGTGCTGAAGTGACAGGCACGAGCCACCACGCCCGGCCAAATTACTTTTTTAATTTTAATTACACACCTTCTCCATAAACGGAAGCTAAGTGAAGCACTTCAGACCCAGTATATCTTGGAGATAACATCAGAAACAGGTCTGGGAGCCCAAATGAATAGCTGGGAGGCAGGCGAATACTGAAGTATTCTCAGATTTCAGTCTGGTTGGCAGTGTGTTTGAAACAAAAACAGCGCGTAATGAGCAACAATTGGAGACAAAAGCTCCAAAGCAAACATATATTCCAGAAGACACAATTAAATGCTATACAAGATGAAATATTTGTGTATCATAAATCATTTTTTATTCAGAAAAGGGACAGAAGGAAAAAGAAAAAAAGATCAGAAAGCAAAGAGCCATAATGCAGGAACAATCAGTATGAGTATTTGGTATGCTTCAGGTAAGACGGGCCTTCCTGCCCATTGAACACTGAAATGAAACCATGCCAGCGTTTCACTTTAATGAGATTTTGATTTCCATCAGCCCAACCTGGCACTTCTTAGACATAACCATTATATTTTTATCAATGTGTGTCAGGCAGCCACTATAGCAACTATCAACCCTGAGAGCCCCAAGAGTCTAAACACTCACATTTTATGGCAGCACTCCCAGGGCCAACGTATTCTCTATTCCCTTAGCCCACTAGCTTGAGATTCTGGAATTCTATTTTAACTGCAGACAACTATGATGTTTTTCCTGCAAGAAGTAATTCTATTTTCCCCCAAAGTGTAGCATAGATTTAAGACACACAGCAGGTTGTTTTAAAACTTCAGGGGCTGTGTTACATGGAATATGACATGTAAAAAGGGTAAGATGACAAGGAAACAAAGCAGTCATTGTGATGCTTCATGCCGTCTTCTCCAACTTTCAGCTAAGTTTCTTGATGAAAACAACTCAAAAGAAGGAGAGTGGGCTAGCCAGGCATGGTGACTCTTGCCTGTAACCCCAGCACTTTGGGAGGCCAAGGCAAGTGGATCACCTGAGGTCAGGAGTTTGAGACCAGCCGGGGCAACATGGAGAAACTCGGTCCTTACTAAAAATACAAAAATTAGCCAGGGGTAGTGGGCACCTGTAATCCCGGCTACTCAGGAGGCTGAGGCAGGTGAATTGCCTGAACCTGGGAAGCGGAGGTTGCAGTGAGCTGAGACTGTGTCAGTGACTCCACGCTGGGTGACAGAGTGAGACTCCATCAGGAAGGAAGGAAAGGAGGAAGGGAGGAAGGGAGGAAAGGCAAGTGAGAGTCAAGGGCGGAAGAGAGAGCACAGGGAGGACATGAAGGAGGTAGCACCTGATGTAACATAATTTCAGGGACACCTCTTGGTCTCCCCTTTTTCCAATAATTTCCATTTCAACCTGTCACCACCTCTGAAATGCATCCATTTGAGCTTTGTTCCTCCGGGCCCTTAAAAATGCCAGAGATCCAATGAAAGTTAGGAAGATGAAAAAAAAACAAATTTCCTAGGAAGCCCTGAAGAAATATTTTTTTCAAGAGGGATTAATTTTAGGAAAAAGAAAACGATTCAAGCTTGTATTTACTAGTGAAAGATTCTCGGAATGAGCCTATTATGTTGCAGAAGCTACAAGTTACAATACAGGGCAAAAGAGACCACAGAAATTTTGAAAAGGCTCCAGTCTCCAAATTTGTGTTCAGGCCTCAATGGGGGTCACTGAGGCTCCTTCCAGATCAGAAAATGTCAAAAAGCTTCATTGAGCTTCTGCATTTGAGATTCATTCTTAAAGCTGAGAAGCAAAAGGAAAGGTAGAAAAGCAGGTTTGGGTGCCTTTGCTCCATGCTTGAATATGCGCAAATCTCCCAGACTGGATTCTGCACCCAGATTGTTTTATTTTGCTATCAAGGCTATCAATGGGTTAACCAGCAAAGAGGATTGTACTCTTGCTAATTTACTGATTTCGATCATTGTGCTGTCTTTAGAGGAGAGTGTCCCTTTTTTAAAGGAAATACACACTGAAGTATTTAATAGTGAAGGGACATGATGTTTGCAATTTACTCTTAAGTGGTTAGAAAACTGTAATATGTAAATATAGGGAAAAGATGAAGTAAATATCGTAACATGTTACTGTTTGAGGAATTTGTAGAGGGATATATGAGCATTTTTCATACTATTCTTGCAACTTTTCTGAAGTCTGAAATTATTTTCTAAAAACATATATACACCTGCCTTGAGAGAATTATAATGCTCACAAGACACTGTTCCCAGCCTCAGTTTGGGGGACTGAACCCGCTGAGTGGTTGCTCTGGATTGAACAAGGAACCCCAGGCAGGGAAGACGCCTGCCACAGCGAAAAGAGCCTGGTCCTGCCCTCGTTCTGCCACTTAGCTGGGTGGCCTTGGGCAAGTTGTTTTAATAGTTCCGTGTCCCAGCATATCATCTGAACAATGCACATAATCATACCTACTTTGTAAAGATTTCAGAAAACATGTAGCAAAGGCCAAGTTCAGTAAATGATAGTGGGTTTTACAAAAAGAAAACCACATTACCCCCACACAGTCTACTCTGAAAAACCAACGTCCCTTTTACGCTTCAGTGAAACAAAGGGCAAAGGGCAGTTGGGGAAAGCATGAAATATAAAGACTATCACTCATAGTCTGGCTTTACTTCTTATCACCTAACTTGCCTCATTCCTTCATTAATTAAGTGACCCCTGGGCAACAAAGCACAATAAGGCTGCTGTTATTCTGTTAATTATAATATTTTATAATTGTATGTGACATAACCAATCTCAAGCTATTTTTACCTTTATCTTAATCTTCACAAATATCTTTATATCTGCTCATTGATTAAACCTTCCTCCAAAAGGATTGAGGCATCTCAAGGAAGTGCATTATTATCTCCAGTCTCTTGATTAAGAGCTAGAAATACTCCTGGTGTGTATTCCAGAGGTTTCCTCGTGAGGGGACAGGCAAGAGGATGTTTACTGCAGCGAGGTGAGTGGGGCAGAGAGCTGGAGGCAACGTGCATTATCTGTCATCTGAGAGTAGCTGGGTATAATGTGGTGGACCCAACACCATGGAAATAATGGACCAGATGCTGCATGCCAGTGGATCTTAAAAACAGAATGCTGAGGCCTACTAATCCCAGCACTTTGGGAGGCTGAGGCGGGAGGATCGCCTGAGGTTGGGAGTTCAAGACCAGCCTGACCAACGTGGAGAAATCCCGTCTCTACTAAAAATACAAAATTAGCTGGGCATGGTGGCGCATGCCTGTAATTCCAGCTACTCGGGAGGCTGAGGCAGGAGAATCGCTTGAACCCAAGAGGTGGAGGATGCAGTGAGCTGAGATTGCACCACTGCACTCCAGCCTGTGCAACAAGAGCAAAAACTCTCTTTCAAAACAAAACAAAAAAACAGAATGCTGAGTGCAAATGTCGTGAATGGAATGAGACTTATAATGTGATGCCAGCAAGTCTGAAAGGTGTTCCATAGTATTTATGTAAATATTTTAGTTACATTTTTCACAAAATGTTACATTTGTAACTTGTAAAATAAAAATATATCCCAAACAGTAGAGGAAGGGCAGGAGAGATGAATGCAGAATTACATTTTTCATAAAATGTTACATTTGTAACTTGTAACATAAAAATATATCCCAAACAGTAGAGAGGAAGCGCAGTAGAAACACTTGAATATAAGGACAGATGGATGGATCACAGAGAAATGGATGGAATTAAAGGAGGAAGACAATGGGACACACACACATAGTGTGTGTACTCGTCCTAAACATGGACGAGCTGCCGGCGGTCTTACCCGAGGCTCCTGGCTTCTGGCTGGGCTGGCCCGCCTGGTGCACACTCTGCTGTAACAAGTTGAGGCACTCCCCAAGGCAGCTGAGGGTGGCAGCAGAGGTAGCTTTCAGGAGCAGCAGGTCCTGGTCCAAGGCAGTGAGGGGGCCGGACCCTGGCAGGGACTCAATGGCGTGCACGAGGTTCTTCTGCTGCCCCTCCACCTGGTTCATCATCTACGAAACAAGACGATAGGAAGGAGGTGAGGGGCAGAAGCTCTTCTTTCAACAGGCTGGGGAGGCGGCAGTTAAACCACAGAAGTGGGTAAAACTGGGTGAGGGTCAGCTCAGTGTGTTTGGTGCACGTTCGTCTTTTGATAAATACTCAATCCTGGGTGAAATCTGTCTAGGTAAATTTATCCAAAGGCACTCTAATCAAAAGAGAATTTTTGAACTTTAGAGCTAAAAGGGGCCATCTGGGCCATCTGGGTATATCATTTTACAGATCTTCTGGAGGTAAGTCAATAATAAATACATTGCAAGCGTCCTTGCAACCACCTTTAGAGCTCTTTTTCTACAGAAGGTTATCTGAGACAGCAGGCGCGCTGTGGCTGTCCCTCAGAGCAAGGCTTCCTCCTTGCTTTTCCTCCAGCTCCAATCCTTAACTCTTTGGTAGTCCTGTTCAGAGTTCACGAAGCGGAAGGGAAATCTGGGGCTGGTGTTTGTACAAAGGAGATCACAATGAAACCAGTGCTGAGCCCCCTTCACTCACTTGCAAATAAAAAATGCTAAACAGGACATGACCTTCTTAACACCATGAGAGATGTCAGGAAGAGAAAAACCAGGAATCCTAGAGCCAGTCCTACTCCATGGCTTTAGCTATGACAAATAATCATATTTTGTGGCCTGGCTTCAATTCATAAGCTTATCATAAGACAAACAGTAGTCTAATTATGTCTTTGAACTAACAAGTCAAAGAGAAAGGAACACAAGAGCTAGAAAAGGACTTTAATGGTTATCTTGTGAAGTTCATCCTCCTCATGTTTTATAACTTATCCCATTAAACAGGATGATGTATATAAAGTGCTTAGACATCATGTCTAACAAATAATTAGCGGGTCTAAGAAGTGGAGGAGCTCGAGCAACCCGCCCAAGGTCACAAAGCCCATTGACATCAGAAGCAGGAGTAAATTCCTGTTCTCTGGTCCGCTGTGTTTTAAGCTTCTCCACAAAAGCTGTTTTTATTTGAAGCAACATCTCCTACTTTGTCACTGTCACCCCTGGAGGATCCTTGTCACCATGATGTCACCAGTGGGAAGAAGCAGTAATTCTGTAAGGACTGCTGGACTTCGACACAAAGCTCATTCCTTTTTTGCTTAGCCTTTTTTCTCTTTCCTTTTGAAACAAATACCTGCTACTGGCGATTACTTCAAAATGATTTTTTTTTTAAAAGATTAATTTTAAGGGACATGTTCCACAGATGTGGTTTGAGCGTTCTCATCTTAGTGTACACATCCATAATCTGGCCATGCAAATTGTTTTTTGTACATTACAGAAGATCTGCCTAGCCATTCTGGCTCCTAAAACAGTGCCTATAAATAAGGAAAGCTCAGTAAGTACTCATCTCTTCTTCAGGTCTTTGTTTAAAAGTCATCTTTTCAGGCGGGTGCAGTGGCTCACGCCTGTAATCCCAGCACTTTGGGAGGTGGGTGGAACATCTGAGGTCAGGAGTTTGAGACCAGCCTGGCCAACATGGTGAAACCCAATCTCTACCAAAAATACAAAACTTAGCTGGCCGTGGTGGCAGGCGCCTGTAGTCCCAACTACTCAGGAGGCTAAGGGAGGAGAATAGCTTGAATCCAGGAGGTAGAGTTTGCAGTGAGCTGAGCTGGCGCCACTGTACTCCAACCTGGGTGACAGAGTGAGATGCCATCTAAAAAAATATATATATCTCAACAAATAAAATAAAATAATAAAAGTCACCTTTTTGAGAAATCTTCCCAAACCACTTCATTTAAAATTGCACCTCCAGGCCAGGCATGGTGGCTCACACCTATAATCCCAGCGCTTTGGGAGGCCAAGATTGGTGGATCATTTGAGGTCAGGAGTTTGAAACCAGCCTAGCCAACGTGGTGAAACGCTGTCTCTACCAAAAAATACAAAAATAAGCCAGGCGTCATGGCGGGCACCTGTAATCCCAGCTACTCGGCAGGCTGAGGTAGGAGAATCGCTTTAACCCAGGAAGCGAAAGTTGCATTAAGCCGAAATCGTGCCACTGCACTCCAGCCTGGGCAACAGAGCAAGACTCAGTCTCAAAACAAACAAACAAAAAAATTGCACCTCCAGCCCAACCCCAGGCACATCTGTCTTCCTTACCAACCTTATTATCCACAGCATCTACCTCCTTCCAAACTAACTTGTAATTTCCTTATTATATTCATTTATGCTAGTGTGCGAGCAGGAATCATCATCCGTGTTGTTCGCTGATGTATCCCAAGTACTGTAAGTACCTACCTATTGAATGAATGAATGAATCCAAGTCTCCCTCCTCTCACTGAAGTGCAAAAGAATCCATTTATGACATATAGTCTACAGAATACTTGATGAACATAATATGGCTGAAGATTTAGTAACGGATAATACCTCCATTATCAGTTTGCCAAGAAATACTGCCAACTAGTTAAATTTAACTTCAAACAAGATAAAATGTCTATGTATTCTCTGACATTTATATGTATAAATGCTAACAGTTAGGGAGAAATGGATTTCGAGCTATTTGTAGTCAGCATTTCTGTAAATTCCTACTATAAAATCCTGTCTTAGAAAAATGTACTGAAAAAAAAGAAGAAATCATGATGAAACATGATACATTATGTTTTTATTATTATGAATGATGCCATAATGCTCAACAGAAAAGGTGAATAAAATCAAACCATAAACTATACGGTATATACTCATTTTTAATCAACAAAAAGAACTATATTCCAATTATATAGTAAAGGATAAATATTGTTATTTCATAAACATAAGATATTATGAAAATCTTAGGTAATAAAAACATGAAACCAGCTTGGAGGATATTCTTCTCTATTACAACAGATGCACGTGCTCAGAGATGGAATCCACACACTAGCTCTCTAAAAAAGCATTCAAGCCAGGAGTGGTGGCTCACGCCTGTAATCCCAGCACTTTGGGAGGCCAAGGCAGGCAGATCACTTGAGGCCAGGAGTTGGAGACCAGCCTGGCCAACATAATGAAACCACATCCCTACCAAAACAAACAAACAAAAAACAAAATTAGCCGAGCATGGTGGTGCACCTGTGGTCGGTCCTAGCTACTCAGGAGGCTGAGGTGGGAGGATCCCTTGAGCCCAGGGGGTGGGAGCTGCAGTGAGCTGTGACCACACCACTACACTCCAGCCTGGGCGACAGAGTGAGACCCTGTCTCAAAATAAATAAACAAACAAACAAATAAATTAAAAATAAAAAGCGTTCATCAGTATTTACTGAGAGCCTATTGCCAATAGCAAGGGTAGGTAGCCTTTAAAGGCAGTAGGTGTGTTTGGCAGTTACGATGACTGGGGAAGATCTATGGCACTGAAAGCAGAGGGCCCAGGAATGCTAAATGTCTCTTCAATCAGGGCACAGTCCTGTACAACAAAGAATGTTGCTGTTGAAAATACTAACAGTGCCCCCTTGAGTAACCCTTTGCTAGAGACACATCAATAACCAGGCACTTCATGGCTTTGACTTCTTTCTTGGGAAACTGAAGGCTAAAAATAATACAAGCTTTACAGTGATTGGCACACAGTACACACCTCCTACAGACTCATCTTCTTCTCATTTTCCATGAGATGTGAAACAGAACCCTAGTCTTTAATGACACAATCGATGCCAGTCTTCACTTTATGTTAGCTTCATGAGAATCCAAAGGAAGTTGATTGAACCCTGAAAGAAATGTAGGAGTTCTTGCTTTGGAGCTGTGCATCACAGTTATTACTGCTCTAACACTTTCTAAGACTGGGAGGCACCGATGAAGACTCTTCATCAGACTTCCAAAGAACAAGTTTTAGCTATGTCCATCTCTCTCTCACTTTCATTAAGGGCACATGTGAGATGATAAATGTGGTACCAAAAGGCTGAATGCACCAAAAATACCAACAGCAAATTCTTAAAGAGGGTTCCTTCTCGCCTTCAAGGTGCCTACCAGCTTATCAACAAAGGAGCAAAGCCCAACCATCCGCAAACAGACTCACCTACATCTTCCAGCCTTTAAGAAAATGTTGAACCATTAGCTTTGGTTACGAAGTTTCAAATTATAACCCCAAATACTTCCTCCAGGGCACACCAACATGAATCATCCATGATTGTTTAAAAACAAACAAAAAAAAGCAAAAATTTCATTTCTTTCTGGAATTTGGCTTCCACAATCAGGGCATCATGATGTTGTAACATAGGCACAAAAACAGAGCCTCAAATTAAATTTCAGAGATAAACCACCTGAAAATATCAACTCTGAGGTTGTAAAAAAGAGATGAAATGTAGGTCAAGTTGAACTTCACAGATAAGAAACTTCTCAGAGAGGGAATAAAAATTCTATGACCTGTTTCTTACAGTACAAATGATGACATGTGCATTACAAAATCAAATCATAGGAGTTAATGTTAACAGCATCAGTGGCTGCAGAAAGAGGAAAAACAAGACAAAAAAGCTGAAACGAAGATGCAAAGATCGAAACCCAATGGTATCTAGCTCAACAAGTTCAAATCTGGCTAAAGCAAGGACTGCAGTAGACAGCAAGAAGATAAGGGCCTCATTTGTCTAGACTGCTTCGGATTTTTCTGAGCTGTAAACCCTGGTACAGGTTTCGGAGGCCCCTGAAAAGTCCAATCCTGATGGGTCAGATGTCAACAAATTTGACAACTTCAGTCACTCCTCCATTACCCTCCAAAAGCTCAGCATAAAGCGGCTCCTAAACAAATATTCCTAACCCTAAAGAAACCAAAGCTGCTTCTCTGGTTGGCAGAGCCTCCAGCGGTGCCCCAGTGCCTTCAGTAACTCAATCTGTCTGGCTTGGAAGGAGACCGAACAATTTGATGCCACATACCAGATGGTCTTGGTTTGGCGTTTCCCTTCAGTCTGGTGGAATTCCTGAGTCCCCATTAAGTTTCCCTCTGAGTCAGGGGATCAGTCCTTGGTTAACACAGGCACTTCTTCACTTGGCCAATGTCCTCACCTAAGCTTTAAAGCCATGCTTCAAGGATTTTTTTTTTTTTTTTTTTTTTTGAGACGGAGTTTCGCTCTTATTGCGCAGGCTGGACAGCAGTGGTGTGATCTCAGCTCACCGCAACCTCTGCCTCACCTCCCGGGTTCATACGATTTTCCTAACTCAGCCTCCTGAGTAGCTGGGATTACAGGCATGTGCCACCACGCCCAATTAACTTTGTATTTTTAGTATAGATGGGGTTTCTTCATGTTGATCAGGCTAGTCTCGAACTCCCGACCTCAGGTGATCTGCTCGCCTCGGCCTACCAAAGTGCTGGGATTACAGGCGTGACCCACCGTTCCCGGCCGCTTTATGGATCTTTAAACCAAAACCACACACACACACAGAGTTTACTGTCTGCATTAACATGGCTTTACTATCCTACTCCACTCCTCTCATGAGCATTACTTTAATTTTCCAGGAGACTCCATCCCAGAAATGGTTTGATAAGTTATTATAGGAACTTCCCCAAACGTCCACCAACTCTTTAGTAAAAACCATCAACACTCTGTCCTCTAAAAGTCTTTGAATGCCTTGCCTCAAAATCCTTGCCTTATTGTTTTCACTAATCCTGAACTGTTAAATCTTGATTCTTATTCTTAATCCTAATCAAGTCTCCACATGGTAAACCAAACTTCCAGTTCTGGATAAATTCTGACCTTGCCTTCCCGGCTTGGAGACACAGCCAGCACCCTGCGGAGGTGCTGTTTTCCCTCACAGTGGCAAACAATAAAGTCGGTCTTGTCTTATTAACAAATGATAAGTTGGTATGGGGAGAGCTGGCATTCCAATCGCAACTCCCTTCTCCAAACTTCCGAGTGTTGGGGCACAGTCAGTCCTGGTCTCACACCTGAACAATTTTGTCTTCTCTCCATGAGCTGCTGACTTTTCCTACCTGACATTCTACCTTCGCCCTAGAATTCCCAGCCTACGTCCCTTGTGCTACACCTCCTGGCACAACATACCCCTAAAATGATAGCCCTCCAAGCGTTCCCTTTAGGCAGGGTCCTGAGCCCCTTGGGACACTGCTCCTCATACCCACAAACACAATCCTGTGTAGGCCAGTCCCAAACAGTTCGTGACTGCCAAGTATCTGTTAACCCCGTTTCAGGGGCGTGGAGAAAGAAAAGCCCCATCGAGTGTACAGAACTGCCAGGCACACATTTCTCTCAGCAGGGCTAAGAGAGTGACGGTGGCAATAACGGACAAGATGAGCGGCAGGAAGAGGGATCCAGCTCCAATGGGGAGAGGGTGCTGCCCAAACAGGTGACAACGTTACAAAGAAGAAGAAAGGAAAAAGACACAGAAAGAGAAGGGAGAAACCAATATAAGAATATCACACTGTATACTATAAACCAAAGGAAACAAACAAAAAAAAGGTGAACAGAAGAACGCAGGATGTCAAAAACAGTGACCACCAGGTCGTCAATGCACTGACTGCAGGGGTCTGCAGACTTCTGTAAAGGGCCACGTAGTCAACACTTTAGGTTTTGCAGACAGTATGGTCTCTGTGGCAACTACTCAACTCTGCCATTGTAGCCTGAAAGCAGCCAGAGGCAGTGAATAAATAAATGGGCATGGCAGTTTTCCAGTGAAACTAACATTTTTATTCACTCTCAGTTTTGGTGTCAGATAAGATCTTCTCTCACTCATGTTGTGATCGTCCTGGTTCTTGACATGACTGATGATTTTCAATTCTATCCTAGATATTTTGGTTATAATGTTAGGGGACTCTGGGTCTCATTTGATTTTTTTCTTTTTTTAGGCTGGGAGTCTTATGTTTAAGTTTAGAACGTAGGTCCTGGCCTGCTTTTACGGGCTGTGGTTCCAATGACGATCTAATTTCAGAGCCATTGTGATACTATTTTAATCTGCTTGGTTCATCTCCTGCCTCTGGAGCCTCCACTCATCCCTGTCGGTGTTGCCAAAGGGGACAGAAAGAGCTTCCCCAGACCTCTGACTGGTGCCTCTAGTTGAAAGAACGGAGTTTCCAGCCTTCCAGGAGGGGAGCAGGATCGCCCTTGCTCATGTCCCTAGCTGCATCTTGCCCTAACTCTGGGTAGGAGGGAAGTCTCAGGCCTGAAGTCATTTTTTATGCCTAAGGGCATAACAGTCTGCTTTCCTTTCAAAGGTGTGTTAAGTGTAGACATCCTATTTCCACTTCCAAGTTGAAGACTGCTTCATAAGCAGATCTAACTGGCCGGTTGGAAGGTTGTACTAATCTTTTTGGTAATAGAATCTATTCTCCCTTTCAGAAAATTGGCAGAAGAGATGCATTCATTATTTCTAGATATTTCCTGCTTTCTAGATTCATACTTACTTTGCCTTGGACTTCATGGTGTAATTACTGAGGCTGACCATCACTAAGTGACTTAAGCCATGATCACAGGTTTTTCTGTCCACCCTTGTCCCTGGAAGGCAGGACAGGCTAACGGCATTTTGAAGTTCAACAATTTGACACCCTACCTTTATCATGTGAGATGAGAGGGATGGAACAAAAGAGTGGCTGAAAGGACAACCCAAAGACGTAGAACTTCCAAAGCTTTTCCTGGTCCTTCCATAGTTTGAGTTGGTATCAAGAAATCTCAGTGTTGCCTCTAAACCAGGCCATGCTGTTGAGGGCAAAAGGTAAATGCAAAATTCTGAATTGCACCTACACACTCAAAAGACACTTTCTGAAGATGTGGGGAGATAAGCCTTCTGCAGTTCCAAAAAACCGATTCCTTTCTGTCATTTCTTCACCTTTGGCTTTTCTACAATCATTGCCTCACCACTCCCAATAGTAACACCACACTGCACAAACATAAAATGCAAATTTTATCTTTACAAACGCCTTAGGAGGAAACCGTTACTGAGATTCTCAAGAAAAGTGAGATTGTAACACTCACAACTTATCTGACGGGTCTGTGAAGTCTGCCTCTCTGCAGGCAGGAATCCTGAGTTCAGAGAAGCTGAACGACCTTGTCAAAGTCACAGCTTCACTTTCCTGGCAAGGCACGACTCACCGTTAGTCCTCCAGCTCCACTTCAGCACCCTTTCCACTCTGACACATGCTCCTGTGTACTTCCTCGTATTTCATACATTCTAGAAGCAAAAGCTATCTCCTGCCTCAGAAAACAACTATAATAAGGTTTCTTCCTTTCCACTGTCCCTCAGCCCCCCCATTCTCACCATCTGGAAACCAGCTTTCTTGTTTTTGCTTTCCGATTACAAAAGGCTGGCTCATTCCATCAATCACCATCCCAACAGAATCAGACAGTAAAAACAGTCATAAAGAAGGAAGTAAAGTTACCTGTCAGCCCCCTTCCTGGAGATAAGTGCTGTTAACATTCTAGTATTATTCTGACTCTTCTAATTTATATGTACACACACAGAGGTATATTATTTTATCTTAAAAACATCACTCCTTATATATAATTGCATAACCTTTGATCACTTTAGAATACATCATCTCTAACACTTGAGACGTATTTCAAAATAACCCAATGGGGATAAAAGAGCAAGGATGAAACAATATTGGCTTTGGGGGTAGCTAAAGCTGTTGATGGGTACATGGAAATTCAATATGATCTTTCTCTAGTGTATTTACATTTGAAATTCTTCATAACAATGTCTTTTAAAATAGGGGGGAAACCTCCTCTTGGCTTTCACATTTTAAATCTTAAATGTTACTGTTGCAGGCCGCAGGCATGACAGGCAATGAGCAGGTGAAGAACCAATGGAAAAGTATTCAGAAACTCCTGTGTGAGCTAACAGGCTTCTGAATGTATTGCTGTGGTCCACAGAGAAGGCTGGAGAAGGTAGCAAGGAGATGCTGTATCAGCTACTACAGCCTTAAAACAAAGTTGGTGTCTCTTTGGACTTTAAAATTCTTCCTATGCAACTTATTTTAATTTCATTTAATCAAATAAACATGAGGGTTTTTCCATGAAAAAAAAATAAAATAGGGGGAAAATACATTATTATGGTTGAAATGTATCCTTCACCACATTCATATGTTGAAGTCCTAATTCCCAGTATCTTAGAATATAACCCTATTTGGAGATTGGGTCTCTATAAAAGGAATCAAGATAAATAAGGTCTTGAGGGTGATCCCTAATCCAATATGACTGGTGTTCTTATAAAAAGGGGAAATTTGGACCAAGAATAGTGGCTCATACCTGTAAATTCCAGCACTTTGGGAGGCTGAGGCAGAAAGATCACTTGAGGCCAGGAGTTTAAGACCAGCAGTAAAGACATGGGGAGAAGATGATCATCTACAAGCCAGTACATCCTTCTCTCATGGTGCTCAGAAGGCACCAACTCTACCAGTGACTTGATTTTGGACTTCCAGCCTCCACAACTGTGAGACAATGGAATCTGTTGTTTAACACACTTTGTGATCCTTTGTTAATGCAGCACTAAACTAACAGACACATCATAGACATCTTTACACACCAATAAACATATATCTCATTTTAATGACTGCATGTATAAGGGCTTTTAACTCCAAACAAAGTAGGTCTTGGCTTTAGAACAAAAGTTCCTTCGACGCAATATCTATCAGTTTTTCTCATGTCATTTTTGCTAAAGGAAACAGTGAAGTGGAAGAAACATTTTCAGAACTGTATAACAGAATATGCTGTAGAAGACTAAAAATATACCACCCCAAAATATAATTATAGAAAACCAGAATATGCCTCCCTAAAATATGCCTCTTTGGCATAAAGATTATTTTGAGAAACTACAGACACCAGAACAGCTCTGAAAGCGAAGAAGTTATCCTTTTGTAAGGGAAATTTACATTTATAAAGCAAGTCTCCATTCTCTGAACCAGGAAGATAAATAAGGATGACTAAACTATAGAGCCTCATCAATGGAAAAGGCACAAACTTAAAACTCTGCATATCAAAACGTACTCATGTTTACAGTACTTTTCCTGGATACCTCCCCAAAATCTGCCTTCCCTTCACCCTTCTTAATCTCACAGGAAGATGATATTTATGCCTGAAGCCTGTCACCTCTTTGAGAGTTACTCATTTCTCTGAGTATATCTCATGTATACACAATATGTACATGTATTAAATTTCAGTTTTTCTGTTGTTAATCTGTCTTTTGTTACAGAGTCCATTCCAACTAAGAACCGAGAAATAAAAATAAAATTCTAGGACCCCCAACCAAGTAAACAGATACCCCTGTTAGCCAAGGGGACCCCAGAGAAACCCTGAAAACAGAGCTCCCAGCCATGACAGGATGGGAGGTCCAACTCCCTAACTGCTCTTAGGCTTTCTTCCCTAAGGGCTAAACAGAAACCAGCCCTTTCAAACAACTCCACCCCCATTTCAATTAAGCCCACTGACACTCCCCCCACCCTTTTGTGGTTTCAACAAAGCAACTGACAGGCATTCCTGAGAAGAGACCACTGACCACGAGAGTGGTTCTGGCCAGTCTAGGAGGATGTACAGTGAGGGTTTTCGTGTCCTGTGCTTCATCTTTTGATGGGAGAGGGCTGAAAACTCTATCCCTGGATCTTGCTAATGCTGCATTTTTTTGAACACGGATCTCATGGCGCAGCATGAAGTTCAACTGCATGTGTACATATTTCTCCTTTCATAAATATTCACGATTCCTCCTACAGCTTCTTGAATATGTTTATTTGGCCACTTTGTTCAGTATAAAGCCTTGGCTTATTGTTCCCACCCTTGAAGTGCCTGTTTCTGGCTTCTGGCCAGAGACTATGCTTCCCAGCCTGTCAAAATGGCCACCCTACAGGCTGCAGCCATTTGTGAGAAATAAAGCTCTCCTTTCCAAATTATGAACCTCATCATTCTTCAGTTGACAGAACTATGAAGAGTAAGGAAAAAAATATTTCTCCTCCCCTATGATTTCTACACAATGGTTAAAAATTATTTATTTAGAAATCCCATTTGTCAGAATTGAATAACATGTAAACATGTTGAAAACAAGGGGTGAAAGATACAAAAGGAATAACCTCTTAAATTGTTTTCAAAGAAAATGCCACTGTCCAACAGAAGGATTCTGAGCAGAAGGCAAAGGATCAGTGAATAAGTGCCTCATTCGCTATGATTTATCTATACTCTCTGCCTCCCACACACACAGGCACAGACCTGAACAGGATCCTGAATGCAGATCGAGTAGCACTTACATCTCTCGACACAAGTTTGGCCTCCCTTGCCCAACATCGGAAACTGGGGCTTCTATGGGAGTTCCATTCTGCAGCAGGCTACTCTCTGTTTTGTCTTAATTAAAAATCTCCTTTTAATACAAAATAATACTTAACATAGAAAAAAAACAATCAAATAGAAGGAAAAATACCCATAATATATCCAGTACCAGAGAGAAGTTTTAAAATCTTGGCAAATGTACTTACAAAATTTTTATGTATATATATGGCCAACCCTTAAACAACTTGAGGGTAGTAGAAGATCCTCATACAACTTTTGGTTCCCTAAAAACTTATCTACTAATATACCACTGTTGACTGGAAGGCTTACTGATAACATTAGCAGTCGATTAGCACACATTTTATATGTCATATTATATGCTGTATTCTTACAACAAAGCAAGAGAAAAGAGATGTTACTTTATTTGTTTTCTATTTACTTTTTTTTTTTTTTGAGAAAGAGTCTCACTCCATCACCCAGGCTGGAGTGCAGTGGCACGATCTTGGCTTACTGCAACCTCTGCCTCCTGGGTTCAAGTGATTCTCATGCCTCAGCCACCTGAGTAGCTGGAATTACAGGCGTACACCACCACATCTAGCTAATTTTTTTTGTATTTTTAGTAGAGACAGGGTTTCGCCATGTTGGCCAGGCTGGTCTCGAACTCCTGACCTCAAGTGCTCTGCCCACCTTGACCTCGCAAAGTGCTGGGATTACAGGCATGAGCCACCATGCCCGGCCAAGAGATGTTATTTTAAAAATTGTAAGGAAGAGAAAATATATTTACTATTAAGTGGAAGTGAATCACCACGAAGGTCTTCGTCCTTTTCTTCACATTGAGTAGGCTGAGGAGGAGGAGAATAGGAGGGGTTGGTCTTGCTGTCTCATGGTGGCAGAGACAGAAGAGTTGGAGGAGGTGAAAGGAGAGGCAGTCACACCCAGTGTAATTTTTACTGAGAAAATCCACATATCAGTGGCCCTGCACAGTTCCAACCTGTGCTGTTCAAGGGTCAAGTGTACAGTCACCCCTCAGTACTCATGAGGGATTGGTTCCAGGACCCCACTTGGATACCAAAATCCATGTATGCTCAAGCCCCCTAACATAAAAAGATAATAATATCTGCATATCCTCCCATATGCTTTCGATCATCTCTAAATTGCTTATGACACCTAATACAATGTAAATGTCACATAAATAGTTGCTATACTTTATTGTTCATGGGAAAATGACAAGAAAAAGCTTGTACACATTCAATATAGATGCAATCATCCATATTTTTTCCTGAATATTTTCAATCCTCAGTTGGTTGAATCCACGGATGCAGAACCCACAGATAAGGAGGGCTGACTGTATGCCCTTTTTTCACTTTTTATGAAAATGGCTGCAGGCCATAATCATGTTTATAACCTTTTTAATTCAACATACCATGTCAATTAATTTCTACAGTATTATTTAAAATACTGCAGAACATTTCATCACATAAATATGCCACAACTTACTGCCCAATTCCCTACGGCCGACATTACAATGATGTTTAACTTTTTTCTCTATGATGGATTACGATTCAACAAACTTCTCTGTATCTAAATCTTAGCATAACTTCAAAAAGATTTTGTTAAAATAAACTTCTAGAAGAGGAACTGCTGAGTTTAAGGTTTTTGTTTTTTTTTTTTATAAATACTGCCAGCTCACCACTGAAAAAAACTGTAACAATTTATATTCTCTCAGTAGTATGTGAGCTGTCTTCTGCCCTATCACTCTCCAACATCTTTCTTTCTTAAACAATTTCAGAGTCAAAAAAAAAAATACCCAAACCAGTATTTTATTGTTTTAATTCATTGTTCATGTCCCTGCATAATGCAGAGCAAAGAAAAGTTAAGAAGTTTCTGCCAGGCGCGGTGGCTCACGCCTGTAATCTCAGCACTTTGGGAGGCCAAGGCAGCCGGATCACGAGGTCAGGAGTTCAAGGCCGGCCTGGCCAACACAGTGAAACCCAGTCTCTACTAAAAATACAAAAATTAGCCGGGTGTGGTGGCACATGCCTCTAATAACAGCTACTTGGGAAGCTGAGGCAGGAGAATCGCTTCTTGAACCCGGGAGGTGGAGGTTGCAGTGAGCAAAGACTGCATCATTGCAGTCCAGCCTGGGCAACAGAGTGAGACGCCATTTCAAAAAAAAAAAAAAAAAAGTTTCCATATCCAGTAAAGAAAATTTAAGGAAATAAGACTAAAGAGGCCTGGTGTGGTGGCTCATGCCTGTAATCCCAGCACTTTGGGAGGCTGAGGTGGACGGATCACTTGAGGTCAGGAGTTTGAGACCAGCCTGGCCAACATAGTGAAATCCCATTTCTAGTAAAAATACAAAAATTAGCTGGGTGTGGTGGCACACAGTTGACACGAGCTAATCCAGAGATTGAGGCAGGAGAATCACTTGAACTCAGGAGGTGGAGGTTGCAGTGAGCCAAGATTGTGCCACCGCACTCCAGCCTGGGCGACAGAGCAAGAGTCTGTCTCAAAACAAAACAAAACAAAACAAAAACTAAAGGGAGTCAGAGAGTGTTTTCCTTCATAAGGATAGAGAAGCCTTGTCAATGTCTGGCCATGGGCACCAGCACATGGGGGTGTGATGGGAAAAGGCAGGGCAGTGCTATTGGGAGAACCAGGTGGACCCAGAAAGCAATAGAAGAAGTCAAAGTTCTCTCCTAAAAGATCCTAGGGACACGGAGAACAAGGGGAAACACTTCCCTCACAGTGCCAGAGAAAACAGGTCTACCTGGACCTTGAAGTCCAACTGCCTAGTTATGATGTCCCCAGAACTCACTAGGAGCCTCTTCCCACGTTCAACAAGCTTATCTAAAGCTCAAGGTCTGGTTTTAGACCAGCGTTCAACTCAAGGAAAAAAGCACAGAGTAGCCCTTTGCTGCTTCCCCCACATTTATCTTTCTCTTCTCCCTCTTTTCAAAATACTTCCGTTATCAAAGCCGTGTCAGTAACAGCCACTACATGAATGATACAAACAAGGCCATTTCACAAGATGGGTGGCAGGGGGCGAGAAGCGCTGGGCTGCAGTTTACAACAGTGCTTTCACAGTCACAAACTCTAATCCTCCCAGCTCTGCCTTGGCCACAAGCAAGGCTGGTTACTGTTTTTGTTTTGTTTCGTTTCGAGACAGGGTCTTGCTCTGTCACCCAGGCTGGAGTACAGTGGTGCGATCACGGCTCACTGCAGCCTCACTCTCCCTGGCTCAGTGGGTCCTGCCACCTCAAAGTACTGGGGTTACAGACGGTAGCCACTGCACCCCGCTCCTGATTACTATTCTCATTTTACACAGTCTTGAGGCTGAAAGTGTAACACCATTTGCCCAAATCATAAATTTGCGGATGGGAGATATCAGGACTGAAGGATCCACACTTCTGTGCTCCTAACCTCATGACCAGGAGGCGTGCAGAAACATTCTGTTCCTACAGATCACAGCACCAAGGCTCACATACATGCTCTGATGCTCACCTAGCATGGCCTTCCACCTAGAAGAAAGAAGACGCTTGGGAGCAAGCTGGCTTATCCGCCCCCCAATTCACCCGGAACGGAACGAGAACACACACAGCAAACTCCTCCAGGGTAAAATTCACAGAAAAGAAAACACAATTTATAAGCAAAGACGTAATAAGAAAGGGTAAGGAATTGTTCTGCAAATGGTATGAAAGTTTTATTCAAGTGTTTACGTTTCTGTCAGTTCTCTAATCAGAAATCATTTAACACACATCATATAAAACAAACAAAAAAAAAAACAAACAAAACCTAAAATGCTGCTTTACTGACTCACTTCAGAAGTCTTCTGATTAATCTACTGTCTTTTCTCAGCAAATACTGGATAGTATATCGGTTTTTTTTTTCTCTTACAGAATGTAACCTTATAAACCAAGGATCAACAAGCATGAAATTAAACCATTTTTTTCAGACTGCTTCACCTTTGTTCACTCATACTCCACATACATGCTCAGCCTATCTCAAAGAACCTCTAAGTGACCAGATATTTAATCTAGATTTTATGGAAATTCTCTTATTTTGCAAGGAGAGTAGGATGTCTCTAAGAATTCCTGAAGAAAACATACCAACTAATATTCTAACTTGAGCTTGACAGCATATATATAACTAGGCCTTAGCTCTACCCCCCAAAACACCGGCCATTCTCTTTTAAAACTTAATTGCTGTTTTTAGATCAAATAGCCACCCAAAGTAGCAGGCAAGAACATGACTACATGCTTCTCTTTTCCACCTAGAATTAATTTCACTAGTATCAATTATTTTCAGGAAAGAAATGCATCTCCAAAGGGTACTTGAAAAAAGAAAAAAAAAAATGGACAAAAATTTCACACCTCCACGCAAATCCTTTACATCATTTGAGCTTTAGCAAATGAAACTCTGGAGAGACAAGTGCATTTATCAGGAATCTACTTCATTAATCTGAAAAGGAAAATTATGTTAAGGAATAAGCCACCATTAATTAATATTTATTGTATCCCCACTGGGTAAATGACACTGCAGTCACCAATTTACAGAAGAGAGAACACAATTCCTGCACACCAACTACTTAACAATGTAATCCTCAAGGCACTCAAATATGACACAGAATAATGGTAAATAACAGGGCTTTGCAAAAGAGCTAACCGCCCTCTGCGGACACGTGCATTTAGAATTGTTTTCTAGTGATGGAAATGAACTGGCCTGGATCCATGTCTACTCCTACTCCACACTTCCTCACTGCTCTGAGCATGCACTTTTAAAGAGAGTACATGTAAGGGTATATAGTCCACAACCACTGTTCGTATAATAAACACACAGAATGAACTTACTATATTATAACTAGTTCCACGTGTATCTCTCTCCATGGCCCAGCGTGCTGATGGTATCAATCAATTCATTCACTGCCAAACTCTATCTGGGCGGGGCCCATGAGGCCTTACTCAAAGGAGATGCTTGATGTATGTTTGTTGGGTAGATGAATGGAGGAGAGGGGAAGGGAGGAGGGAAATGGGAAGACAGGGCAAGTGAAAGGAAGAGGGACTAAAGGGAAGCAGAACAGGAGAAGAAGAGAAGGGAAGAATAAAGAAAGAGGAAAGAAGGAGAAGGATCAAGTTCCAAGGCTTCTGGAAGTTTTAAGACGCTGGCATGGTTCTCTAGCAAATTTGCGCACTCCTTTCCATTGCCCCTAGTTTGTTGTTACTACTTTCACCCAAGGAATAAAAGATCTCGTGTCCTGTTAACCTGGGACCTTGAAGCTTCAGCCTTAACCATTATTTCTCTCTAGTACCAATCTCCCAGCATGGGCGGAGTATTTTAACTGCACATTGTATATCTCTGAGCACACAATCCCAAATTTCTTAAAGCCTCTAACTTAATCTATATGATCGTGGGATAAAGAAGGCACTACCCGAATGAGTTCCAGGCTCGACTTCCAGTGAAGTCCATGACATGTTTTTCTCCTAGTTAATTTTTATTCCTTCTTCCACCCCGGCTTACAGGTTGTTTTCACCAGGTAGCCTTCCATCACGCTCCCAAAAGGCCATGATCCCCATCATCCATAAAACATATCATGGGTAAATAACTAACTACTTTTTTTTTTTTTTTCTTTGAGACAGGGTCTCACTCTGTCGCCCAGGCTGGAATGCAGTGGTGAGATCATGGCTTACTGCAACCTCTGCCTCCTGGCCTCAGATAATCCTCCCACCTCAGCCTCCCAAGTAGCAGGGACTACAGGCACGTGCCACCATGCCCAACTAATTTGTGTGTGTGTGTGCATATATATACATATATATATATACATATATATATATGCACACACACACACAAACACACACACACACACACATACATATATATATATATATATATTTTTTTTTCCTTGTAGAGACACAATTTCGCCATGTTACCCAGGCTGGTCTAGAACCCCTGAGCTCAAGCGATCCGCCAACCTCAGCCTCCCAAAGTGCTAGGATTACAGCCGTGGGTCACCACACCCACCCTCTACTGATGTGTTACGTTACTAATTTGTTAATCTCTCTTGCCCTTACCAGGCTCTAAGTGCCACTTTGTCTCTTCTGTTCACTGTTGTTTCCCCAAACCTAGGACAAGATGTGGTAAACTGTGGGCAAAAAAATATCAGTGGAAAGAATGAGTGAATGAATGAATGAATATACAAAGGAGAGCATCCAGGCATCTCTTTGAGAGCTGTGAAGTGGCTGTTCTTCTCCCTTCGGACAGGTAAGAAGATTGGTCGAAATGCCACTATGAGATGGGTCCGTTTGAACCAAAAAACGTATATACCCAATCTAAGTGACAGCCAGTGGGACTTTAAAATTAGTAAGTGAAAAGGAGGTACAATACCATTTCTGGGGATAAGTAGAACCAGGTTTGGGTTTTTTTTTTTTTTTTCTTGTTTTATCAAGACTAAAAAGCTCAGTAGTCAAGGGACAAGGTTTCACATTTTCCTTGTACACCTCCCAGGGTTTAGTTGGTCACAGTCACAGAGAAAGTTTAGTAGCAAAGAACAGAAACCACCCACACTCAGGCAAGGAGAAGGGGATTTGTTGCATGGATACAGGAAAGAGTTGCCCAGCATCTACTTGAAAGAGCTACTCCTTCTTTCCTTCAGAGATATGGCAGTCTCTTGTTTCTCTCTGTCCCTCGGTCTCTGTGATCTCTCTCTGGTTTTCACACCTTTCTGTCTCTTCTTGCTCAACTCAACTTCCTCCACTTGCAACAAAGCCCAGCAGAGCCACTGGAGTCAAATCTACCCAATCCTCTAGTTTCTCCCTCTCCCAATTCAGATGAGAGAAAGTAAGTTTGCGTTATTGGCACTGGGTCAGATGCCTGCCTCAGACGACTCAGCTGACACTGGGATGTGGAAGATAGTGGCCATGTGACATACCATGTGGACACAGATCCCCCACTTCAACAGAGGGTCTTCCCTCTGCCCACTGCTGTGACTGAGATGTCTGGCCCAATATAGATTTTTTTTTTTCTTTTTGAGACAGGGTCTCACTTCGTCACCACCCAGGCTAGAGTACAGTGGCACAATCATGGTTCATTGCAGACTCAACCTCCAGAACTCAGATGATCCTCTGAGCTCAGCTTCCCAAGTAGCTGGGCGTATAGGCTTGTGCCATGACACTCAGATAATTTTTATTTTGGTACAGATGGGGCCTCATTATGTTGCCCAGGCTGGACTTGAACTCCTAGCCTCAAGCAATCTTCCTCCTCAGCCCCTCAAATTGCTGGGATTACAGGTAAGAGCCACTGTGCTGGCCCCAGTGTAGAATTCTGACATTCATGAGCTGTAAGGATACATACTATTTACAAATACTTGTAAAATCCACTTCACAAGATTTGTATGTCAACTGGAACATCAGTTAAGGCTTTTATCCAAGACAATTAATCAAATAATGGAGCGTTTCTCTAAACTTAATGCTGGCATGACATGAATGCCAGGGTTACAAAGCTTCCTGTCAGAGGGCCTGAAAGTATACTAACTTCTTATAAATGCCTGTGATAAACACCCAGCTGTAACCAAGCCCAGAACACCCCACCCCCTCTTTCTTTCATTTGCAGTACAATCTCATAATGAAAAGCCAATAGAATCTGCCAGGTTATAGAGGAGATTAAAAAGAGACGAGCGCTCAATCTACAGTCCTCTCCAAGCTTAGCCTTTCCCTGGTGATTCCTAAGTCTATGAAACAACCCAATTAGCTATGTTATCTACTTTTTCATACCAGGTCTGCAGGTCTATACGTTCATTAACTTTGTGGAAATTAAAATGACTGCTGAGGAGCTCTGGATTTTGCTACAGTATCAGCCAATTCTCTCTTTCAAGAGCCCTCTTGTGTTTTGCCCATGCAGTCGTGATTAAAACAGTTCTCTTTGTTCATGGGAAAAAGTTCTTCTCCCATGACCATCACCAAGCCAGTGAGAAAAAAAATTCAACTGTAGTCCCTGCAATAACCACTTGGAAAGCATAGTATCTAAAAAATACAATTGTGTGTAATTCTCACAAACAGTGGCTTTATATCTTGTCCCTGCCTCCTCCTAAATACACTACCAACTTGGGCAACATGACACTTCTTGACTTCCTGTTCGGTTACATCTGCCTAGAAAGCTTTTCCTCCCCAACTCTCATGGTCAAAGTCCTACCAGGCTTCCAATGCCCTACCTCAGTTCTTCTTCATGAAGCCTTCCTTATCTCCCACTTAGAGGTCCTCATGCCCCCAGTCTCTCAGAGCCTTCCCGTGAGCACTTGCCCTTCTCTTCTGTAAGGCCTTGAGGTCTGGGGAGCAGGCCCATGTCCCCACTCCCGTTAAGTTTTTAATGAACCACCGAATGCACCCTTCGGGCTCTGGGTCTATGCCTCAGACTTCAGATTTGTTTCTTCCAGATGAAAATGCTCTGCTTCAGTTGTCACAACTGTGTCAGTAGTTGGGGCTGTCACAAGGCGAACCTCAAAATTTGGGTTCAGCCTGAGAGGTCACATGGGTCACTGGCTTCATGTAGAAAGGAATTGAAAAGCCAGGCTACACAGTAAAGTAAAAACAAGTTTATTAAGAAAGTAAAGGAATAAAGGAATCGATACTCGATAGAGCGGCCCTGAGGACTACTGGTTGGCTATTTTTATGGTTATTTCTTGATCATATGCTAAAAAAGGAATAGATTGTTCATGGGTTTTCTGGGAAAGGGGTGGGGAATTCCCGGAACTGAGGGTTCCTCCTCCTTTTAGGCCATATAGGGTAGCTTCTGAATGTTGCCACAGCATTTGTAAACTGTCATGGTGCTGGTGGGAGTATCTCTTAGCATGTTAATTCATTATAATTAGCGTATGACCAGCAGTGAGGGTCACGAGACATCACTTTCATGGCCATCTCGGTTTTGGCAGGCATCTCTTTTTATCAGCGGAGGTTTTTGTGACCCGTACCTTGCAAAACCAGTCCTGCCAAATCCTATCTCAGGGCTACCCAATTTTTGGTTCATCTGACCATTTATAGAAGGAGAATGCATTTTCTCCTTCAGTTCAGAAAATAATTAGAAATTGTCTCCCTTTGGACTTATCTGTGTACTATTAATTTACCACCTTCAAACAAAGTTTTTAGAAAAATGTATAATATAAGTACTCTTCCAGATATTTTTTCAGATTTCCCAAATGTAAAATAAACACATGTTGTAATTCTTTCCACACTACAACATAAATAGATATTTCACTCCAGGGATAAATTGGCCTATTTTCATGTAAATTTAGCAGCAATAAAAGGTAACCGTCAGCCGGAGGAAATGCTCACTGGCTCCCTTCCTAGGCTTCTGACTGTATACTTCACCCTCTATGCCATCCCAACACATCAGGAACCAAAACCTACATACACCTCTAAACAAGGCAATTCCTCTAGTTAAAACAATAATATTGCTTCAAATTGAAATATATGCTAGATTTTAATCAAGCTGCATTCATTTCACAAACAATTTCCTCAGCATTCACATTGGGTAGGTATTACCCCTTAAGGGGTCTTACAGCTCTGAAAAGCCTAGTTAATCTGAAGAACAATGACCATTTTTGCCCATTCCATTGCTGCCCCCTGCTGACAAAAGAATGGACACCTTTGGCAGACACTGCATTTTCCCGAGAAGCCGGCAGCGGGGGAAAAATAAGCCAACTGACCTACTGAGTTCCAAGCCCCATGGAGAGTAAGAAAGGCACCCTTAAAATGTGGTACCCAAATGGTCTTAAGAATGAACAGAGGAGACAAAACATGCATGCATGAAAGAATCAAAGAACAGATGGCCAGGCACGGTGACTCATGCCTATAATCCCAGCACTTTGGGAGGCCGAGGCGGATCACCTGAGGTTGGGAGTTCGAGAAGAGCCTGACCAACATGGAGAAACCCCCGTGTCTAGTAAAAATACAAAAAATTAGTCAGGTGTGGTGTGCACACCTGTAATCCCAGCTACTCTGGAGGCTGAATCAGGAGAATCGTTTGAACCCAGGAGGCAGAGGTTGCAGTGAGCCAAGATCATGTCACTGCACTCCAGCCTGGGCAACAAGAGCGCAACTCCATCTCAAAAAAAAGAACATTTTTAATAAAACATATTTTTATATTACAACTCATTATAAAAATATATGAGTTAGTCAGGGCTGTGCAGACTACAGGATTTGGGGAAAGGAGAGGCAGATGAAGGCAGATAGGCTGTCAGTTCCCAACCTTTTCACCACTAAGGAACCCCACCGACTTCTTGCTTTCAGTTATTTGTCTACATAAGAAAACCAGAGTTCCCAGCAAATGCTCACTTAATTCCAACCAAGAGCAAATTGACTTTAGGTATTTTTAAATGGTGAAAATAGTTCATGGATCCCCTAAGAGAGAAGGTTCTGAAATCTATGAACCCTAAGATGCCATCTCAATAGGCTTTTCAAGGGGTTTGGAAATATCCACAAAATATATTTGATGACAAGGTTCTGTCTGTACCTAGAAGCATTTTCCTCCTAAGAAAAGAGTCCTTGACTTTCACAGATTCTCAAAGAAACCTGTGGTCAAAGATAAAGCAATCAATAAAAAACCAAAACTTGTAGTCTCAGGGATGTCAGGCAAGGGACTCCTGGTACAGATAAAGAAAAAAAGGTGCAGGGAGCATTTTGTCATTTCTATCCTGAGAGGCTCATGTTCAGGTTTAAACTGAATTTTAAAATGTCTATTTTTCCTTTCCTCTGGAAAAAAGTTGGAGGAGGGGGGTTATACCAACTCTACAATGCTGTTAATGCCATATCACTCCCCATCAACAATTTCAAAGATGAAAAAAAATCAACCCAAATAGCCCATTTCTTAAGCATTTATCCTATGTGGTCTGTTCTCCTTGACAAACAGGTCATCTCTGTTTGCAAAGCTGGCTTGAGAAATAGGAGTTCATTGTCTGACACTTGCTATGTTTACTATCAGCTAAAATGCCTGTAGGAACTAATTTTGAGGCCTAGCAAGGTGGCTCACGCCTGTAATCCCAGCACTTTGGGAGGCCGAGGCAGGCAGATCACCTGAGCTCAGGAGTTCGAGACAGCCTGACCAACACGGAGAAACCCCGTCTCTACTAAAAATACAAAATTAGCCAGGCATGGCAGTGCATGCGTGTAATCCCAGCTACTTGGGAGGCTGAGGCAGAAGAATCACTTGAACCCAGGAGGCGGAGGTTGTGGTGAACCAAGATCGCGTCATTGCACTCCAGCCTGGGCAGCAAGAGCAAAACTCTGTCTCAAAAACAAAAAAAGAAGGGAACTAGTTTTGAGCTCAGCTTCAAGGAAAACTAACAATACATAATAAAGTATGAAAAAGTACAAGCTCCTACTCAGTGAATTTGTTCACCGGCCGAGGGAGCACCCCATTGTCCCCATTCTAGGAAGTGGCACAGTTTAGTGTCTAAAAGTGTAGGCTCCGGACCACTTATTAACTGTACTCTTGGGCATGTTTAATCTTTCCTGGCCTCAGTTTCCTGACCTGTAAAATGGGGCTCACAATAGTTCTCATCACATAGGCTTATCGTGAGGAATGAATTAGTTGATAAATGTGGATCACTTAGAAATGCTGCTAATACACAGCAAGTTACGTAAGTGTGTCTGTTGCTGCCGCTGCTACTACCAGTTATTATCCTGAAAGTTAAATGAGATGACATGCAAAGTGCTTCAAACAGTGACAGGCACGTAGGAAACACTGAATAAATGTTATCACAGATACAGAATTTCTAGGCTATCGTGGCAGGCCAGGTCTAACTAACAGCTGAACAGGCAGGCCTCCATGACAACTGTTTCAGCACTAACTTAGTGGGTTAAGTTCAATATTAAAAGCTGATAGAGCTGGTGTCCTTATGCAAAAGCTGGAATGTAAAAACCGCCCACCAAGAGTTTTGCCCAGGCCTTTCCTGGGCTTTGAAGCATGACAAGATAAAGAAGGAATTCTTAACGGGACCCATTTAGGATTAAATGAGTTTTATTGGGGGTCTGAAGGAACTCCCCAGACCTCCACAAACAAGTTTTACTGGGATCTAAAGGAACTCCCCAAACCTCCATGATTTAGCAGGAGACAAGACAAAGGTAATCACCCCCGGTACCTGGACCCATCTAGATTTAGTAAATTTACTAAGGCTCCAGAGGAAGGTCTTCCGGACTCAGATCTTAATCACTTATGTCTTTAGACGAATGCACACTTACACGTTGACATACAGCTTCGAAGGTATACATGCTCTGGAAAACTTCGTAATTTTGAGTTTATCTGACGATATTTTCCCGGTCTTCTCCCTGTAACTGGTTACAGAAATAAACTCTCTTCTTTCTCAGTTCATCTGCATTTTGTTATTGGGCCACAAGAATAAGCAGCTCAACCCTTGGTTCGGACCAGGAACACTACATCATTTTAGCCAGACATCATGACACATGTTCATTTAAGAAGCAATAGATTCAGTGTAAAACATATTACACTTCTCCTGCAGAATCATTTGCCTAGCAGATTTTTTTTAAAGTTACCAAATCAGTTACAGCTGATTCTCATTATGCACAGTAGTTATGTTCTATTAAAGTCTCCACAAACACTGAATCAGACAATAGTAAATGTTTGCTCCTGGGGAATTACAGGGTTAGGTTCCCCCGAACCTCTGGTCACAACATTTTTATCAACCAAAATGCCGTTAGCTTTACATAGGTTCAATTGCCAAGGTCCTTGTAAAATAAGCCGGTTTTATTAGTATTGAAAACCAGCCATTCCATGTAACCCCTTTCCTTTCTAACATTTAGCAGGTACAGTTAATCCTCATTATTCACATTTCTGCTCCAAAAAGTCACCATAAATGGTGAATGAGCAAATACTGAACCACTGGGGAAATTTATGTGTGCGTGTTTCTCACATAGACTATAATCTTAAATGCAAAAACAACTCATCTTGGTGGATTTTATTTTCCATTTTACAAAAGAGAAAATGAGGTCCAAAAGTGGTAAGCCATTTGCCTGAGGCCATGCCAGTAACAGGTGCCAGCACTGGGATTCGAACCCCCTCCAAGTGGCATCAGAGTTAAGCTTCTTGCACTGCACTGCACTGCCCCTGCCCTCTCTATCCTCTGGTCATCTCCAGATGAAGCTGAAACAAGAAGGCAAAGTCCTGCCTTGTTTGCCCTCTCTGGGAACATGTGGATCCCGAAATACAGTTTTCACCATTTTGTGTGTCTGCAAATGACCACAAAAGCACTGCAACTATCAATGAAGTTATAAATACATTTTAGCAAGTAGGAGAATTCGCAAATACAGAATCTGTGAGTAATGAGGATAGACTGTATTTTTAAAATTCCTTCTCAGATTCTTGAGTCTCAGAACCTTCCTCTTCTGTAAATGTAACACTTTTCATGTCATATCGCCTTTCAAAACGTGCAAGCCAGCACTAGCCAAGAAGGGTTGCACATTTCCTGATCCTGCGTAACGTGACCAAACTTTTTTTTTTGGCTTTCAGTCCCACAATGTTGTCCACGATGCTTTAAAAAAATATATCAGTCATCTCGTAAATGGACAAATGTAGCTGTTTTCTACTTTTCCCAAAGTTTCGCACGCACTGTAGACGTTACTTTAGCACTTTCCAGAGTGGCCTCACACACAGATTGGCAAATTTCCTCTTCCTTTTTTGGATATACTACATTTTGATTCATTAACATAGAACTCACAGCCAGCTGCCCTAGAACTCACACGAGCATATCTGACATAAATATTTTCTCTGTAAGGCACATCACAACCTTCCTGCACACGTCAGCACTACGCCTGGGAGCCTTTAAAGCAGCAACATCACCAAGAAAATGCAAAACGTGCTAAACCTGTAAAACAGGGCCCACAATAGTTCCCATCACATAGGCTCATCATGAGGAATGAATTTGTTAATAAATGTGAATCACTTCGAAATGTTGCTAACACACAGCCAGTGTGAGCTGTTTGTGTCTACTGTTGTCTCCGCTGTACTGACATTTGAAGAAATGAGGGTTGTGGTTGTACAAAAGGCCCCATACTATGGATCTGATTGTCCTTTATGGTGGTGGTTTACTTGCTTCTCTATCCCATTTTCTGCAAACCAGAAGGTAGGTCTAAAGGTCTGATTCGATTTGGCATGGGAATACTCATGAGTGTGGTTGAGAATGTCATGCTTCATCATGCAGCAGGCACATCAAGTTGTCCCACAGCAGTGACACTCAGTCAGAGACTCAAATGCAGTGCACACTGCCTGGCACCTCTCTTGAAAGCTTTGTTTTCTCTTGTGTAATTAACAGGTAATCTTTCATATGTTACAAATAGACACAAAAAACCTCACAAATACACTTAGAAACAGGGTTTCACCTGTTTGTTTCCCCTACTGGTTTTGGCATTCCTTAATGATCTTTGCCTAAATTAGTTATTTCTTTGGGGATTGCGGTGTGGTGACTTTCTAATTCTATCATTCTTTCTGCATTTACTCGTTGACATTCTGCCCCCTCCCACCTGCCACCTTGGTTCTTGCTGTCATTATAGATTCATGGATTACCTTTTTCCTTTACTCTGAATGTTATAAAATATTATGATCATCTTTTTGACAAACCCCCACAAGCCTTTGGGCACTTCCTTGCACTCTGGTACTATAAAACATCCTAGGCTTATTTTGTCCTTTCCCTGTTCCTGACCTGGAATCAGCCATCTCAGCACTGGTAGGTTTTAAAGAAAAAAGAAAATTATTTCACTTTTTAAAAGGATCACCACAGCTGCTAGACTGAGAAGAGTGTTGAGCAAGGTAAGAAGCAAAGAGACCAGCAGCCAGGTGAGAGCAGGCATCCAGGTGAGAGCTGATAGCAGGGGAGATGGTCATAGGGGCCAGGCTCTGGATATATTTTGAAGGAAGAGGTGACAGAATATTCTTACAATTCTGATATAGAATATAAGAACAAATGAAATAAATGACAAAGAATGACTTCAAGGTTTAGAGTTGGAACAACTGAAAGGATGGAGTTCCCATATTAATATAAGAAGACAGAGGAGCAAGTTTTTGCTGCTGTTAGTTTTGGGGGATAGGGAGATAGTATATGAGAAAAAATGAATATAGTTACTTTGAGATACTGATGTAGTACCCAGGTGGAGATGTAACAAGGCAGCTGGATACATGAGCATGGCATTCGGGGAAGAAGCCAGGACGGAAGATAGACTCTTGTGCATGGTCGGCATATAGACTGTAATTAAAGCCACAGCTCTGAAAGAGATCACCAAGAGGATGACTGAATTTGGAGGAGAGACAAAGGCCAATATTTTACAGATTGGAGATATGAGAAGGAACCAGCTATGGAGGCTAAGAAGCATGCGTGACTTGTGCAGCAGGAGAAGAGAATCAGGGTAGCGTAGTGTCCTGCATTCTAAGAGAGGTGTTTCAGAGAGGAGGTGACCAGCTGGACCCAGTCCTGCTGACAGGCCAATGCAGTGAGAACTGAGAACCAAACACTGAATTTGTCACCATAGAGAACACTGGTCACCTTGATGAGAACAGTTTTAGTGGAAATTGTAGAGCAAAATAACCTTACTAGGGTTGGCTTAAGAAAGACTGAAAATAGGTGCCGGGCGCAGTGACTCTTGCTTGTAATCCCAGCACTTTGGGAGGCCGAGGCAGGCGGATCACCTGAGCTCAGGAGTTCGAGACCAGCCTGACCAACATGAAGAAACCCCATCTCTACTAAAAATACAAAATTAGCTGGGTGTGGTGGCCCATGCCTGTAATCCCAGCTACTTGGAGGCTGAGGCAGGAGAATCGCTTGAACCAGGGAGGCAGAGTTTGCAGTGAGCCGAGATAGCACCACTGCACTCCAGCCTGGGCAACAAGAGCGAGACTCTGTTTCCAAAAAAAAAAAAAAAAGAAAGAAACACTGAAAACAGATGATGCTTTTGAGGAGACTCCTTTTAAAAGGGAACAGAGAAATGACCTATTGTTAGAGGGAGAGAGTGTGTGATCAGGTGAGGGGTTTTTAAGATGGAAGAAGTTATAGCTTTGTATGCTAACAGAAAGGATCCATAAATTGACATTAGAGGAGTAAGATGGGAGAACTGACACAACAAATGCCCTGGAGCAGGCGAGAGGAGATGACAGGTGAACCTGAGTGTCGAGGCTGACACAGGTGAAGGTACAGTGTCTGGCAACAGAGGCAGGTGGGTAAGCGGAGGTGGAGGGAAGAGATTGTTCGAAGTCCTCTTTTGTTTTGGTTTTGTCTGCTTTTTTTTTTTTTTTTGAAACACAGTCTTGCTCTATAGCCCAGGTTGGAGTGCAGTGGTGAGATCTGGGCTCACTATAACCTCTGCCTCCCAGATTCAAGCAATTCTCCTGCCTCAGCCTCCAGAGTAGCTGGGATTATAGGTGCCCGCCACCATGCCCAGCTAATTTTTGTCTTTTTAGTGAGACAGTGTTTTACCATGCTGGCCAGGCTGGTCTTTAACTCCTGACCTCATGATGGCACTGGCTCAGCCTCCCAAAGTGCTGGGATTACAGGCGGGAGCCACTGCGCCTGGCCAGAAGTCCTCTTTTGATTGCTTTTGTTCTCAGTGACACAAGAAGTCAGGTCATTACCTAAGAATGGGAGATTGAGGGCTGAGTGTGGTGGCTCATGCCTGTAATCCCAGCACTTTGGGAAGCCAAGGTGGGTGGATCACCTGAGGTCAAGAGTTCGAGACCAGCCTGGCCAACATGGTGAAACCCTGTTTCTACTAAAAATACAAAAATTAGCCAGGGATGGTGGCATGTGCCTGTAATCCCAGCTACTCAGTGGGGGTGGCTGAGGCAGGAGAACTGTTTGAATTCAAGAGGCGGAGGTTGCAGTGAGCCAAGATTGCGCCACTGCACTCCAGCCTGGGCGACACACTGAAACTCTCTCAAAAAAAAAAAAAAGAATGGAGCTGGGGAAGGAAGTGCTAGAGGTTCAAGGATTTAAAAAGGGGTTTGCTCTGTGAGTACAGCCAAGTGAGAATGGGTAACAGATCTGAGGGAGCATGCAAAGGACTGCTTCCACTGAGAACCATGGAACCTAAGCTGAATTCAGGAGGAAAACAGAAACACACAGAGGAAGGTTCGCAGGGGAAAGAGAATAGGACTCTAGAAGGGTAAAAAGCTGTTGGAGTCCAGGATCAAGGTGCCACCTGGAGAAACCTAGGAAAAGAAGAAGGGATGGTTAAGGAAGTGGATGCCTTGAAACAGATCATGAAGGAGTTGAAAGTTTTGCTAATGTTAAGGTCACAGGTCTGAGCGTGGGAGGCAGTGTGTGAGGCGGCAGAGGTCAGGAAATTGAAAGCATCATCTATGCGGATGCTGAAATCACCAAAATGATGATAGGGCACTGCTGGAGGGAGTGATGGTGACTCACAAACTCAAACTGTCAAGGGATGAAGGAGGGATGGTGGGGAACACAGTGTGATGCTGACAGGAGACTCAAAGGTAGATGCCTATAGGGCAGGAGAGGTAAGAGTAATCTGGAAGTGACAGAGAAGAAAAAGAGGCCACTTACTCCATTTCCAGGCCTTGGAGGAGTGGGAGAGAGAATGCTGCCACCACGTAAGAGGGTTATGCAGGAGAACCAGGTTCCAGTTAGAGAACGAGGTGAAGAAATCATTAGAGAACAGGTAGGCGATTATATTGTTGATGCAATACGAATTCCAAGGAGCACAATGAAAGGGTCTCAGGAGTTGAGGGATGGGGCAAAAACAACAACACAGAGGCACATGGGGTTGCAAGTCAGGAGGGTGCGATGATCCGGGAACTCGGGATTTCCTGTGATGGCTGCCACCTTCTGGATTAAAGAGCATAAAGAGATTAGACTCAATGGTCTCAAGCAGATAGTACTGACAAAACTGTGTGTTAGGTCTGAAAATTGAGATTAATTATATATAAAAGTCAAGCAATTATGCAACAAGCACACGAAAAAATGCCCAACGTCATCACTCATGAGGGATGTGCAAATCAAAACCAGGTACCGTTTCACAATCACTAGGATGGCTGCCATCAGAAAAGGAGAAAAAAATTAAAAGGCGGCAAGAATGTGGAGGAACTGGAACCTTCTTACACTGTTGATGAGAATGTAAAATTGTACAACTGCTATGAAAAACAGTTGGGAAATTCCTCAAAAAGTTAAACACAAAATTACCACATGACCCAGAAATTTCTAACCCCAAATAAATGAACACTGGTACCTAAACAAATATAAGCCCACGAATGTTCACAGCAGCACTATTCACAATAGCCAAAGGTGGAAGCAGTCCAAATGTCCATCAACAGATGAATGGATACATGTGGTATATCCACACAATGGAATCTCATCCACATATGAAAAGGAATGAAATACTGGTACATGCTACAAGATGAATAAACTTCAAAAACATTGTCAGAGAAAGGAGACATAAAAAGTCATAAATTCTATGATTCCATTTACATGAAATATTCAGAAGAGGCAAATCCACAGAACCATGATTGGTGGTTGCCCAGGGCGGAGGGGAGGAGGGAAGGGAGGGCTGAGTACTACACATGGGTATGGAGTATTTTCTTGGGGTGATGCAAATGCTTTGGAACTAGATAGAAGTGGCAATTTCACAACACTGTGAATACACTAAAAGCCACTGAATTGTTCACTTTAAAATGGTTAATACTTTAGGAAATTTCACCTCAATAAAACAATTTTTAAAAAATGTTTACAAAGAGAAAAAAAATCAAGTAATTCTTTACCTATCTCAAGATCAGACAACCCTTAATCCTATACTAAAAGATTTAAATGTTATTTGGTATAAAAGTCATACAATTATCACTGGAGTTCGCAACTAGGTGTTCTAAACACACAAAGCCTTCTGAAAACTTTCATTGAAAACTCACGTTGTGAAGGGACTCCCCCAGCACTGAACAGCGTATCAGATGACATGCCCCTGGCTCATCTTTGCCCAGCTCTGGATCACAGGAAATAATGAACAGCAGTGACTAGGTTTAACCTTATTTTCTAATTTGTTGTTAAAACATAATACACTTTTCAAGTCCCGGTAATTTTTTTTGTCATCTTCAGAGAAGAGAGCCACTCTTTTTGAGGTGTGTGAGTGACTCGCTATTGTTCCCCTAGCCTGCCGGCTACTAAAGAGTATTTGACTCAGTAGACAACACAGGAAGTGCTAATGTCCCTTTCTCTGCAAGAGTGTGCAGCACAGGACTGGGTTCAAGATGGCAGACAGGAGACAGGACTGACACGCAGCTCCCACTTAGATGATGGAACAGTGTGTGGAGACTCACAGTGTGGACTTTTGTTCCAGGAACCATTGTGAGAGTGTAACAGGAAAATCCAAAGAATTCATAGATCCTTTGAAAACCGTGGCAGGCCACTGCGAATTCCACCCGACAAGCTAAAAACTGAGTTCCCAAAGTGTGAGGGGTGAAAACCTGCCTCCAATGGACACATGTCCCCACTGGGAAATCCAAAAATTCAGATTACAGAAGAAGGATTTGGCCTTACCTAGAACTGAAATGGATTTAGCATGAAACAAAATCAGAAGCAGCAGTGAGAAGAGCGTTTTAGGCACTCCCATTCTCCAGCTCAAGCCCAGGGAAGCCAAGCCTGATAATGTCTCAAGGGGGCACCCGGGGAAGGCAGCCGGTGGAATTTGGGAAAGGTTACAGGGTGAAAGAAGCTTCCAGCTGAACTCTGTAATGATTTTGACTGGGCATAAACTCTCTTGAGCAGAATCTGGGGGCAAACAGGAAATGCTGGAGGAAGGAGAGCAGGAATCGCAGTGGACAGTATGGGCAGATGGGGAAGGGTGTGGCCTGAAAGCCATGGTTGCTTTCTCAGTGGGTAAACTTACAGCCTGGGGCTAGGTCTGAGTCCTGCACATGTGCAGGCTGCCTGGAGATAAACTCAGTGCTCTTAGCAAGACTGGCCTTGCCAACTGTGTGGGAACTGGGTGAGGCCTATTGCTACCGGCTTTCCCCCACATCCCTAGTGACAGAGGAAGCCATAATCCCCTCTGGAAGGTAACCCTATTGGCCTGAGAACTATCCCCATCCTTACAGTGGCCATGGCAAGCCCTGCCCAAGGAGAGTCTGAGCTCAGACCCACCTAACCCTGCCTCTACCTGATGGTGTTTCTCTACAACAGATAGTTTCAAAATTAAAATTGAAGAAGTAGAGGAACTTCAGAGCTCTAAGACAAGACCTTCAAATTAACCTAATCAGGCAAAGACAAAGAAAAAAGAATTTTAAAAAATGAACAAAGACTCCAAGAAATTTGGGATTATGTTAAACAGCCCCACCTAAGAATAACTGGCATTCTTGAGAAAAAAGAAAAATCTAAACATTTGGAAAACTTATTTGAGGCAATCATCGAGAAAAACTTGCCTGGTCTTGTAAGAGATCTAGACATCCAAATACAAGAAGCTCAAAGAACACCTGGGAAATTCATTGGAAAAAAAAATCATCACTGAGGCCCACAGTCATCAGGTTATCTAGAGTCAAGACAACAGAAAGAATCTTAAGAGTTGTGAGGCATAAGGATCAGGTAACCTATAAGGGAAAACCTATCAGATTACACAGCAGATTTCTCAGCAGAAACCCTTATTAGCCAGAAGGGACTGGGATCCTATCTTTAGCCTCCTCAAACAAAATAATTCCCGGCCAACAATTTTGTATCCAGCATAACTAAGCTTCAATAAATGAAGGCGAGATAAAGTCTTTCTCGGACAAACAAATGCTGAGAGAATTCGCCACCACCAAGCCAGCACTACAAAAATTGCTAAAAGGAGTTCCACCTCTTAAAACGAAACCTCAAAATACACTAAAATAGAACCTCCTTAAAGTATAAATCTCACAGGGCCCATAAAAACAAAACACAATTTTTTAAAAAAAGGTATTCAGACAACAGCTAGCACGATGAATAAAACAGTATCTCACATCTCAACTCGAATGCTGAATGTAAATAGCCTAATGCTCCACTTAAAAACACAGAATGGCAGAACGGATAAAAATCCACCAACGAAGGATCTGCTATCTTAAAGAGACTCACCTAATGCATACGGGCTGACATAAACTCAAGGTAAAGGAGCAGAAAAAGATATTCCATGCAAACAGACACCAAAAGGGAGCAGGAGTTGCTGTTCTATCAGACAAAAGACTTTAAAGCAACAACAGTTAAAAATAAAGGACATTATATAATGATAAAAGGATCAGTCCAACAGGAAAAAAATCACAACCCTAAATAGATATGCACCCGGAGCTTCCAAATTTATAAAACAATTATTACTAGGCATAAGAAATTACATAGCAATATAACAATAGTGGGGGACTTCAATACTCCACTGACAGCACTAGACAGGTCATCAAGACAGAAAGTCAAAAAGAAACAATGGACCTAAACTACACCCTAGAACAAATGGACTTAGCAAATGTTTACAGAACATTCTACCCAACAACTGCAGAATACACATTCTTTTCATCAGCACATGGAATATTCAAGATAGACCATATGATATACCACAAAACAAGTCTAAAGAAATTTAAGAAAATCTAAATTATATCAAGTACCCTCTCAGACCATAGTGGAATAAAATTGGAAATTAATTCCAAAAGGAACCCTAAATAATATACAAATACATAGAAATTAATCTGCTCCTGAATAATCTTTGAGTCAATAATAAAATCAAGATAGAAATTAAAAAATTCTTTGAACTGAACAATAATAGTAACACAATGTATTAAAACTTCTGGGACATAGCATTAAATGCCTACATTGGAAAGTTTGAAAGAGCACAAATAGACAATCTAAGGTCACACACCTCAAGGAACTAGAGAAACAAAAACAAACCAAACCCAAACCCAGCTGAAGAAATAACAAAGATCAGAGTAGAACTAAATGAAATTTAAATA
>NW_012119154.1:4359062-4376424 GCF_000951035.1 Colobus angolensis palliatus
AAAAAAAAAAACCAATGAAACAAAAAGTTAGTTCTTTGAAAAGATAAACAAAATTGATAGACCATTAGCAAGATCAAACAAGAAAAGAAGAGAGAAGAGCTAAATAAGCTCAATTAGAAAGAAAATGAGAGATATTATAACCAATACCACAGAAATGCAAAAGATCATTCAAGGCAACTATGAACACCTTTAGGTGCCCAAACCAGAAACTTTAGAGGAGACAGATAAATTCCTGGAAATATACAGCTCTCCTGGATTAAATTAGGAAGAAATAGAAACTCTGAACAGACCAGTAACAAGTAGTGAGGTTGAAACAGTAACTTAAAAATTGCCCAAAAAAAAAAAAAAAAGTCTAGGACCAGATGGATTCACAACTGAATTCTATCCAGCATTCAAAGAAGAACTGGTACCAATCTTACTGAAAGTATTGCAGAAGATAAAGAGAGAATCCTCCATAAATCCTTCTATAAAGCCAGAGTCATCCTAATACTAAAGCCAGGAGAGGACATTACACAAAAACAAAACTACAGACCAATATCCTTGATGAACATAGATGCTAAAATCCTCAACAAAATATTAGCTAACTGAATATAACAGCATATTAAAAAGATAATATATAATGACCAACTGGGTTTCACACCAGGGATGCAGAGATGGTTTCACATATTTAAGGCAACAAATGTGATACATCACATAAACAGAATTAAAAACAAAAATCATACAATCATCTCAACAGCTGCAGAAAAAGCATTTGACAAAATCCAGCATCACTTTATGATTAAAACCCTGAACAAAACTGGCATAGAAGGGACACACCTCAAGGTAATAAAAGCCATCTACAACAAACACACAGTCAACATTATACTAGATGGGGGAAAGTTGACAGCATTCTCCCTGAGAACTGGAAAAAGACAAGGATGCCCACTGTCACCACTTCTATACAACATAGTACTGGAAGTCCTAGGCAGAGCAATCAGACAAGGGAAAGAAATCAAGGGCATCCAAATTGGTAAAGAGGAAATTAAATTATCACTCCTTGATGGTGTATACCTAGGAAACACTAAAGACTCATCCAAAAAGCTCCTAGATCTGATAAATGAATTCAGTGAAGTTTCAGGATACAAAATCAATGTACACAAATTAGTAACATGCTATATACCAACAGCAACCAAGTTTAGAATCAAATCAAGAACTCAACCCCTTTTTTAGCAACTATAAAAGTAAAATAAAATACTTTGGAATATACCTAACCAAGGAGTTGAAAGATATCTACAAGGAAAACTAGAGAACACTGCTGAAAGAAATCATAGATGACACAAAGGGAAATACATCCCATGTTCATAGATGGGTAGAATCAATACTGTGAAAATGACCATACTGCCAAAAGCAATCTACAAATTCAAGGTGATGCCCATCAAAATACCATCATAATTCTTCACACAACTAGAAAAAAAAAATCCTAAAATTCATACGGAATCAAAAAAGACCCTGCATAGCCAAAGCAAGACTAGGCAACAAGAACAAATCCAGAGGCATCACATCACCTGACTTGAAGCTACTACAAGGCAACAGGTACCAAAACAGCATGGTACTGGTATAAAAATGGGCACGTAGACCAATGGAACAGAATAGAGAACCCAGAAATAAAGCCAAACACAGGTAACTCATCTTTCACAAAACAAAATCAAAATGGGATATCCTATTCAACAAATGGTGCTGGGATATTTGGCAAACCACATATAGAAGAATGAAGCTGGATCTTCATCTTTCACCTTATACAAAAATCAACTCAAGATGAAAGACCTAAAACCATACAAATTCTAAAAGATAACATGTGAAAAACTCTTCTAGATATTAGCTTAGGCAAAGAGTTCATTACCACGAATACAGAAAAGCAAGTGCAACAACAACAAAAAATGATTAATAGATGGAACCTAATGAAACCCAAAAGTTTCTGCACAGCAAAAGAAATAATCAGCATAGTAAACAGACAACCACAAAGGAGGAGGAAACATGGGATAACTGTGCCTCTGACAAAGGACTAATATGCAGAATGTATAAGGAACTCAAATGAATCAGCAAGAAAAAACAAATAATCCCATCAAAAAGTGGGCTAAGGACATGAATAGACAGTTCTCAAAAGAAGATATACAAATGGCCAAACACAGGGAAAAATGCTCAACATCACTAATTATCAGGAAAATGCCAATCAAAATAACAATGAGATACCACCTTATTCCTGCAAGAACAGCCATAATTTAAAAATAAAAAAATAACAGGTGTTGGCCTGGATGTGGAGAAAAGGAAACACTTTTACACTGCTTATGGGAATGTAAACCAGTATAACCACTACGGAAAAGAGTATGGAGATTCCTTGAAGTACTAAAAGTAGATCTACCATTTGATCCAGCAATGCCACCACTGGGTATCTACCCAGAGGAAAAAAGTCATTATATAAAAACAACACTCGCACATGTATGTTTAAAGCAGCACAACTTGCAATTGCAAAAATATGGAACCAGCCTAAATGCCCATCAATTAAGGAGTGGATGAAGAAAATACGACATCTATATAGATGTGTGTGTGTGTGTGTCTGTCTGTGTGTATGTGATAGAATACTACTCAGCCATAAAAAGGAATGAAATAATGGCATTCACAGTAACCCGGATGGAGTTGGAGACCATTACTCTAAGTGAAGTAACTCAGGAATGGAAAACCAAACATCGTATGTTCTCATTTATCAATGGGAACTAAGCTATGAGGATGCAAAGGCATAAGAATGATACAATGGACTCTGCGAACTCCTAGGGAAGAGTTGGGGCAGGGAGGGAATAAAAGACTACACACTGGGTACAGTGTACACTGCTCAGGTGATGGGTGTACCAAAATCTCAGAAATCACCACTAAAGAACTTTTCCATGCAACCCAATACCACCTGCTTCCCAAAAACTATTAAAATAAGGCCAGGCACAGTGGTTCACACTTGTAATCCCAGCAGTTTGGGAGGCTGAGGTAGGCAGATCACTTGAGGTCAGAAGATTGAGACCAGCCTGGCCAACATGGTGAAATCCCATCTCCACTAAAAATACAAAAATTAGCTGGGCGTTGTGACGGGCGCCTGTAGTCCCAGCTGCTCAGGAGGCTGAGGTAGAAGAATCGTTTGAACCTGGGAGGCAGAGGTTGCAGTGAGCCGAGATCACACCACTGCACTCCAGACTGGGTGACAGAGTAAGACTCTATTTTAAAAAAAATTATTGAAATAAAAATTTTTAAAAATAAAATAAATTTGAGTTTCTAAAAAATTATAAACAAGATAGAAATCTGCTGTGGAAAAAGTACATTGTAAAATCCATTTTTAAAAACATTATTCTCTATAAACCAAATGATAACAAGTTTGTGATTCACCACAGAAACTTGTGATTTGTTGCTTAGGGTATTAAAACACAATAAAAACTGGCTGGGTGCAGTGGTTCATGCATGTTATCCCAGCACTTTGGGAGGCAGAGGCAGGCAGATCACTTGAGCTCAGGAGTTCAAGACCAGCCTGACCAACTTGGTGACACCCTGTCTCTACTAAAAATACAAAAACAAAACAAAAAACTAGCCAGGTGTGGTGATATGCACCTTTAGTGCCAGCTACTCAGGAGGCTGAAGCATGAGAATTGTTTGAACCCAGATCGTGGCCACTGTACTCCAGCCTGGGTGACAGAGAGGGGCTCTGAAAAAAAAAAAAAAAAAGAAAAGAAAAGAAAGAAGGAAGAAGGAAGGAAGGAAGGAAGGAAGGAAAGAAGGAAGGAAGGAAGGAAAGAAAAACTTTTTAAAAATTCACTCTTTGACCTCAACTTCTACTTGTATTTATTATAAAGAATAATCATACTAATCATAATAGTCATAAATATGCATGTACAAGTTATGACACAACAGTGTTATTTACAAATGCAAAACCACTTAAATGACAATAGCAAAAATGGGTTTGTTTTTTGTTTTTTGAGACAAGGTCTCGCTTTGTCGCCCAGGCTGGAGTGGAGTGGTGCGATCTCAGCTCACTGCAACCTCCACCTCCCAGCTTCATGTGATTCTCTCACCTCAGCCTCCCGAATAGCTGGGATTACAGGCATGCACCACCACGCCCGGTTGATTTTTGTATTTTTAGTACAGAGGGGGTTTCGCCATATTGGCCAAGCTAGTCTTGAACTCCTAGCCCCAAGTGATCCGCCCACCTTGGCCTCCCAAAGTGTTAATCTGTATGATTTAATATAACTTTTTTTTTTTGATACAGGATCTCGCCCTGTCACCCAGGCTGGAGTGAAGTACAGTAGCGCAATATCAGCTCACTGGAACCTCTGCCTCCCAGGTTCAAGCAATTCTCCTGCCTCAGCCTCCTGAGTAGCTGGAATTACAGGCACCTGCCAACACACTTGGTTAATTTTTGTATTTTTAATAGAGATGGGGGTCTCCCCACATTAGCCAGGCTGGTCTTGAACTTCTGGCCTCAAGTGATCCACCTGCCTCAGCCTCCCAAAATGCTGGGATTACAGGATTACAGGCATTACAGGCATGAACCACCACAGCCTTTAACCATATTTTTGAAGATAAAATGTGGCCTTTGATCATATCAGAAAATCGCTAAACTGTAGTAAATGGAAAAACAGAATATAAAACTGTATCTATGACCTCGATTTTGTCCACAATAAAAGTGAAAGTGTATACATATACATAAAATAACTGTAATTGAATAAAGCATGCTAACTTGAAAGAAAAGAGTATACACCACATGGTAGGCATTTGATTGGTTACTTGTGGGAGGGAGAAAGGGAAACAGGAAAAACCAAGATAAAATTCAGATCTGGCCAGGCAATTTTTAAAGAAATAGCTTCACTGAGGAAGAATTCCCAGACTGGAATCCATCTGTCTTAAAGCTGTTTCAGTAAGCCCCAAGGCCTACTTACAAGCACAGCGCAATGGAAGGGGTTTTGGACTGGCAGCCAGGAGATCCAACTCCACCATTCACATCATGGGTGACTCTGAACAAACCACCGACCTCTCTGAGCCATGTTTTTCTTTTCATTCTATAAAATGAAGAGACTGAACTAGATTGCCTTGGTATGTTTCTCAGTCCTAAACATTTTCTGTTCTGGGATTCTTGTAAGGCTTATCCTCAGGTACTGAAAGTTACTAGATAATTCCTAGTCATTGACAGATGATAATCCCAAACTAAAGTCCTAGCGTTCCCTTAATAATTTTCTGAAATTCAGAGAACTTGACTCGAAATGAGCATGGCTTTAGGAGGCTGGGAGACTCAAGCTTCTGGGCATAAAATGGCCACAGTTATGATTCACTGTGATCCACAAAGACTCCACCTAAATTACTCATCACTGTAGGTAAAGGCAACTTGCCCAGAAGTTGGAGAGCCCAAACTAGACTTGGGAATCACTTCCATGATTCTCACGTGTGTCAAAGCCTGGGCAGAACCAGATAAGGACAGAGGCAAAGACCCAGGGATGCCATTTTTCCTTCCTTTTCAGCGAGCCGTCTTCTCATAGTCTCTTTCCTTTTTCCCACTGGGCTCTTGGGCTTTCCTTTACCAATTTTAGGAGCCCCTTATAGAACAGGGAAACTGGTCTCTCATCTATGTGATGAGTTGTAACTTTGCCCCCAGGTTGACTTTGCTTATGGCATAGTTTTGGCCATGAATCTTTCATTTTTAGGAAGTCAAATGTGTACTTCTCTTTTCTGTTGTTTTTGGCTTAAGATTTTTTTGAGTCATGTTTTAAAAAGCCTTCTCCATCCTGAGATATCTTAGTCCACTTGTGCTGCTATAACAAAATACCTACGACTGGGTAATTTATAGAAAGCAGAAATTTACTTTCTCAGTCTGGAGGCTGGGAAGTCCAAGATCAAGGTGCTAGTAGGTTCTGTGTCTGGTGAGGGCCCATTTCTCATATAGCACCTTCTTGCTGTGTCTTCACATGGCAGATGGAAGGGGAAGAGTTCCCTGCGGTCCTTTACAAGGCATTGATGATGGTAGAGACCTCATGGCCTAATCACCTCCAAAGAGCCCTACCTCTTAATGCTGTTGCCCTGGAGATTAAAGTTTCACCATCAATTGTGGTGAGGACATAAACACTTGAACCATAGCACTGGGGAAAAAATATATATATTGTGTGATTCAAGCACTTTAAAAGTTTTGGTTTTGGTTTTCTTAAGTCTTTGTTCCATTTAGAATCCATCATGGCACACTTCTCAGGTAACTCTCAGTTACTAAAAACCAGAGTTTTGTAGATATGAGCAGCATGGGCCAGACCAGCAGCAGCAACAGCTTTTGAGACTGACAGACACAGATCTGAACCAGGGCATCTCCTTATTAGATGCAATTTCAGGCAAATGATTGAAAAGCTCCTTAGTCCTCAATTTCCAAAAGTAGAGAGAACATTATCTGTTTGCCAGGTTGCTCCAGAATTAAATGAGACAACGATGAAAAGGTATTCTGCGCAATGCCTGCCATAGAATAAGCGGTCACGATACGGTTGCTGCCTCCTTACTTGTTCATGTCGCTTAGTTTGTTTGCATTTTGATTAATTTACTACTTCTCGAAGGATATACAAATATCACAGGGAATTTGGTTTGCCAACATTCATTCTTTTAAAGTCCTAAAAATTAGGCTTCAGGGGTATTTGTGGATTGATTTAACCACAAAAGGTCTGGTCCTTTTAGTCATATATAATGGATTTGAAAGCCATGATAGGCCAGGCGCAGTGGCTCACGCCTGTAATCCCAGCACTTTGGGAGGCCAAAGCAGGCAGATCACCTGAGGTCAGGAGTTGCAGACCAGCCTGGCCAATATGGTGAAACCCTATCCCTACTAAAAATACACAAATTAGCCAGGCGTGGAGGTGGGTCCCTGTAGTGCCAGCTCCTCGGGAGGCTGAGGCAGGAGAATCGCTTGAACCCAGGAGGCGGACGCTGCAGTGAGCTGAGATCGCGCCACTGCACTCCAGCCTGGACAATACAGCAAGACTTCACCAAAAAAAAAAAAGACATGATAATAACCTAATCAATATGTCTTTTGGGAAGGATTAGCCAGCTGGTTCAGCCACACCAACCCTGTTGATCAACAAGACGGCAGATCAAAGATAGAAGACTCACTCCTAAATTTGTTCACAGTCTACATGCTTCACATTATGTTTTGCTAAGAAATTTGAAATCTACATGCCTTCTAGATACAGTTCAGAATAATTTCCAAAATAAGGATTTTAAATGGCAAATGGCATAAATACCTGACAACAGAATGAGTATTTAAACTAAAGGGAATTTGGTGTTTTTAATTAAATATATAAATGGAATATAGCTACTTTAAAATACACTAACAGAATATAAATGGACACATGTATTAAGTAAAAAAGAAAGTATTCTGCCCATCACAAGTAATAAATAAATGAATAATATTTAGACAAATTGACAAAGATGAGAAAATGTTGCTGATCCTTCCCAAAGGACATATTGATTAGGTTATTATTTTTTCTCCCAGAAAAGGTGACTCTGGAATAAATTTTAAAGCTATCTAGACATCAGCCTGTATCTAGATTACAGAGCTGTCAGCAATCTAACTCTGGCAGGGTTACAAGAAATTAGTTTTCTAGAACTATCAACATGAACAGAAATACTGAAAGGAGTTACTGCGCCAAATTTTATCCTGTAAGAGGATCACCTGCCATAATGTCATTTAATAGAAGATAACTATTATCAGTGTGGAATAAATGTCAAAACAAGTATCAAAGAAATGATAGAAGCCCCATTTTCCTAAATTCTTAATTCCACTTAGTCCTTTTCCTGGTTCCATCTGCTGGTGACAGGTATGCATATAATTCTTATTCTTGTTTTACAAATTTGGTTGTGGGTGGGATAGGAAAGTTGGAAGAAGCCTGGAGGACTAAAAATCACAGAGAATCCAAAATGCATACTACATTTAATCACTAACTTTGCCCCTTTTCTCTAACATTTAAGGAAGTCAAAAGAAGAAAACCCCATTTAAAAATGGCTTTATGGTAGGTGTGGTGGTGTATACCTGTAGTTCCAGCGACTTAGGAGGCTGATGCAGGAGGATCACATGAGCCCAGGAGTTCAAGGTTGCAGTGAGCTATGATGCCACCTGTGCACTCCAGCCTGGGCAACAAAGTGAGACCTTGCCTCTAAAGAAAACTAAAAATAAAATGGCTTTATGGAATTATTAAAACATTATATAGACATTGTAGGAAATTTGGAAAATACAGAAAGCATAAAAAAAAAAAATAAAACTCACCTACAATTTCATTAATCCAGAGAAAATCATCAACATTTTAGCATACTTCCTTCCTGGATGCTTATTTCTTTTTTGTTTGTTTGTTTTTGAGACGGAGTCTTGCTCTGTCACCCAGGCTGGAGTGCAGTGGCGTGATCTTGGTTCACTGCAACCTCCACCTCCCAAGTTCAAGCGATTCTCCTGCCTCAGCCTCCCAAGTTGCTGGGATTACAGGTGCACGCCACCACGCCTGGCTAATTATTATATTTTTAGTAGAGACGGGGTTTCACCATGTTGGTCAGACTGGGATTATAGGCGTGAGCCATCACGTCCAGCTGGGATGTTTATTTCATACATACATTTAATGAAATATCTTATTCCATATTCTATAGATTCTGTGGTATGAAAACTCTCCACACACAGATTCAACCAAAGGCACTCTGGGGTGGCAGGGGGTAGGTGACACCACCAAGGGGTCTTTCTTCAGGTCCTTGAGTCCATCATGAAAGAGTAGTCTAGTCAGCCTTTGTTGGAAAAGCAAACAGATGCTGAAGTTCTCCAGAACAAAGTTTAGAAGTCTAAGCTGTAAACTCTTCCTATAGGGTACAGGGCAGAGCAAGCAAGTCCCTGCAGGGCCAGGAAAGGACTCAGAACTCAGCATGTGCTTGTGAAAGAAGTGGCGGGAGACCAAGTGCAGAGCCAGGAGCACCACCAGGCAGGGGCGCAGCCTCGGGAAAGATATTGTGAGGGCAAGAGCCCAGGCAGGGGAAGCAGATCAGGACGGAGCTGCAAGTCAGCGGGTACACAGCACCATAGGAAATGGAGGCCAGGCCACATCGCAGGAGGACCATCAGGCTAGAAGAGACTAAGACTCTCCCTCTGCAAGGTTCTTTCCTCTCTACTTGGGGTGAGGCATCTTGAGGATGACTGGACCACGCACCAAAAATAAAGAGGATACTTCTTCCTTGTAACCTGAATTCTATGGTGTATACATTTGTAGCTCTTTTAATAAACCCGCCACATTTATACACTACTTTGATGTCCACTGCAATCATGACACACGTTTTTATTCTTTTTTTCACTTAACATATTACAAATACTTTACCATAACATTAATTTTTAAGAACATGATTTTAAAGGTGATCTGGTATCCCACCATATGAACGTTCCTTACTTTAGCTAACTGGAAGTTAGTGAGATAAAACTGTAAGCAAAACAATTACCAAAATAAAAATTAGAAATGACTGATAAACACATGACATGCTTCAATCTTACAAGTAATTACAGAAATGTACATTATAAGAATAATTAGATGCTTTTTTGTCTGCTTACGAAGTTGGCAAAAATGTTTAAATATGGTAATACTCAGTGTTGGCAGCAGTTCAGGAAAACGAGCAGTCAAATAGACTGCCGGCCAACGGTGTAAATTAGGATGACTTTTCTCCAGGACATTTGACAATATGTTCCCCAAACCTTTAAAAGACCATTTGTGTGTGGCAGAACCCATGAACCCCTGAGTATGTGCTCAAGAAGAAATGTGTCCTCAATCATCCTCTCAATAATTAAGACCTGATTTACATTTCACATATATAAAATTCTTCTGTCTCCGTATCACAGCTGTTAGCACACACCATCTGCTAATTAAAAAATACTGACGGGGGGAAAAGATGAAGGGCAAAGATTAAGAGGCCATCTGATAGATCTTGGGGGCATTCTCCTTGCCAACTGCAGGTAGGGCTGCCATGGAGATATTTATGGCGCCTAGAGGTTTCTCAGAACTGGAACCAATCCTTGAGGTCTGACCCCAAAGCCTGAGTTTTAAAATCTGAGAGCTCCAACCACCCACTGCCACCTGGTGACCCTGATAATAAACACCACACTCTAATCCACTGGCTGCAACCCACACAACACTCTTGCCTGGGTAAGAGGTTAACATCATTGGAATCAGAGCACCCGGGCTGTACATAAAGATCTACTGCATATGTGTCGGAAAGCCAGATGGTACAGAAGACGCAGCTATGCTTGTTGGAACTCATTTTAATGTTCTCTCCTCCAAACGTAAGCCATATGCTAGAGGATTCCCTGGCTGGCTGGCGTGAAGAACTGGGCACTCGAGACTCATAAACAACTTAACAAATGCAAAAGAAGAGAAGGATGGAGAAGGTTTAATTCTGGTCCACTTGAATCATGAACATAAATGTCATGAAAGAAAAAATACCTGTGTGACCTTTTTATAAAACAAAACATTTTTGTATTAAAATAGAAGTGTCATTTTAAACACTGGAACAACCTGTGTTTCTCAAGATTTGGCTCCTATGCTAGGTGAAAAATCTCATCGTTTAAAAACCATAATGCATCATTCAAATCTCAGAAAATGGGAGTACATGCACAGTGGGTTTTAGAGACAGAATTAATGTGAAGGGCACATTCCCAGGCTAAAAACTCCCGTTTTGTAAAAGCAAATTGGCTGCAGTATTTAGAACGTAACTGAAAGAAGTTGAAGTCTGTGGACAGAGTTATAAAGAAAGACTAGAATGAAATGGAAATCAGCGTGCACTTCCCCGGAGGTTCTGACATTTTCTGATAGCCTTGCATCATTTTTATAAGCATTCGCGGCAGGATCAATTCAGTCTTATGCCCCAGAGGTAGCTCACTGCAACTATATTCTAATGTGTGTTTATCTTAAAACCATAGCCCCAGTGAAAACTTGAGCTCTTACTCGCTCATGTAAGAGCGCACACTAGTGACTTGAAGAGGTTTTTGGTTTTGTTTTTCACAAAGCTTTACTGAGCTGTGTATGGCCAAAGTAAGTTAAAGTCCATGAAAATCATATATTTATGCCCTAAAAAGCTAGTAGGGTAACCACCAGTTGAGAAAAATACACCACTAGGTAAGTAACTAATTATGATCTTAAACACATACAGTGCTTAAAAATGAAAAAATGGGGTCTCAAAGGCTACGTTTATAAAGAGCAAAAAAAAAACAGATTACTCCAATTCAATCAATTTATTGAACCATACAACGTGCAAAACAGTGGATATAGGTGCTGTGAGGGATTTTAAAATGAGCAAGACAAAGCTGGATGTGGTGGTTCACGCCTATAGTCCCAACACTTTGGGAGGCCAAGGTGGGAGGATCACTTGAGCCCAGGAGTTTGAAGCCAGCCTGGGCAACACAGCAAGACAAAAAAAAATTAGCCAGGTGTAGTGGCGCACATCTGTGGTCCCAGCTACCCGCAAGACTGAGCTGAGTAAATTACGCGAGCTCAGGCAATTGAGGCTGCTGCAGTGAGCTGTAATCACACCACTGCACTCCAGCCTGGACAAGAGACCTTGTCTCCAAAAACAAAAATGATAAAAATGAGCAAGACATTATACTCTGGAAAGTCAAAGAATATTCTTTGAGCTTTCAAGCAATCATACATTATGCGTAACTTTCAAAAACATTCAGGAAGAGAAAAATCATCGAGTTGTAAAAAGCTTTTCCAAGTTTTCAAAGCTGAGGGCAGCTCTCAAACACCCCATTTTAAACATGTTGCAAAATGGTTCCCCTCTCCCACTCTCAACATTGGAAACAATTAAAAGGCTCCTAGTTACCTAAAAACGACAGACAAAGGACAGCAGCACAAACCATAGCAGAGTTTCTGTTTTGTTGCTGGGGGTGGGGGTGGGGTGGGGGTTAAAAATTCTTAGTTCTCCAGACACATTGGGTGGGTGAGTTGGTGTGTGAGGGTGTATGGGGGTGTGTATGTTTTACACTGTCAGCTATCCAGACACAGTGTGTGTGTGTGTGTGTGGCGTGTGTGTGTGAGAGAGAGTTGGTGTGTGGGGGTGTACAGGGGTGTGTTTTACACTCTCAGCTATGCAGACACAGTGTGTGTCTGTGTGTGTAAAATTTCTCAGGTATCCAGACACACTGGGTGGGTGAGTTGGTGTGGGGGGGGGTGCGTGTGGGGGTGTGTATTTTCCACTCTCAGCTATCCAGGCACACTGTGTGGTGTGAGTTGGTCTGTGGGGGTCTACAGCAGGGTGTGTATGTTTTACACTCTCAGCTATCCACTGTGTGTGTGTGTGTGTGTGTGTGTGTGTGTGTAACAATTCTCAGTTATCCAGACACACTGGGTTGGTGAGTTGGTGTGTGTGGGGTGCGTGCGGGGGTATGCATTGTACACTCTCAGCTATCCAGGCACACTGTGTGTGTTTGGGGGGCGGGGGAGGAGGCGCTCAGCTATCCAGACACACTGGATGTTTCTGGAAGTACCAGGGTCTGACTTGGCCCTGAGGATGCGCACCATTTGGATATCCTGGAAGCTAAGCATGAAACACGTTTGCAATCTCAAAGGTAATAGAAAAAATATCTATTACTTTAGCCTATTTCCCCAGTTCCACTATTTCCCACAGCCTTTTCTATTCACAAACCAACTAAAAAGGGCAGAAATATTTTTCTAATTCTTAGTCTCTTTCATATCCTGCCTCCTTCTCCTGATGGCATCGACACCTCCTGTGAACTCCCAGCATTTTCTTTCTGCCTAAAATAGCTGCAAGAGCAAAAGCGGCCGCTGCGGCTTCCCTCCACTCCGCTGAAGTTTTCAGGACCACAATAAAGCACCCATTTGTATGACCTCCTAGCATAAACAATTTATGCAGAAAATTAAAACATATGGAGGGCTTTTAAAAATCTAAATTTAGATATAATTTAATTAGCAGTAAGTGTCTGATAATGTAACCACTCACTGCTTATTCACCAGGCTGATAGGCTTCAATGCTGGGTAGGTTTAAGGAGGATGGAAACTATATGCTAAGAAATCCAAAACTAAGCACAAAATACCCATTCACCTTCTTGAAACAAGACGAGCTCAACAAGTGTGACTGTTCTCTCTCCAGGTCTTAAAAAGCACCTCTGATTTACAAAATAACATGGAATTAGGGGGCCGGGCGCAGTGGTTCACACCTGTAATCCCAGCACTCTGGGAGGCTGAGGCGGGCAGATCACAAGGTCAGGAGATCGATTCCATCCTGGCTAACATAGTGAAACCCCGTCTCTACTAAAAATACAAAAATTAGCTGGGCGTGGTGGCGGGCGCCTGTAGTCCCAGGTACTCGGGAGGCTGAGGCAGGAGAATCACTTGAACCCGGGAGGCAGAGGTTGCAGTGAGCCGAGATTGTGCCACTGCACTCCAGCCTGGGTGACAGAGTGAGACTCTCAAAAAAAAAAAAAAAAAAAAAACATAGAATTAGGAAGACTCTCTAAGTTTTCCAAGTAAAAAAGCAACTGCAATTAAATTTGGATTCATGAGAAACAACAGTGTGAATTTTTAAAAAACCAGAATTTCAAAAGTGGCTTTTTGACTACAGAGCGTTTAGACATACAGCTGGTCCTTCTTATCTGTGAACTCCACATCTATAGGTTCAAACAACCTCAGATGAAAAATATTTGAAGAAAAACAATAAAAAATAACAAATGACAATTAAAATACAGAATAACAACTCTTCACATGGCATTGACATTGTATTAGGCTTTAGAAGTAATCCAGAGATGAGAGGAGCGGCCATGTCGGTTGGTGCTGAGTGTGTTTGTGGGTTGCCAGGCCCCAGGGTGCTGGGTTGGCACCGCAGTGGCTGAACCCAGAAGGTGAAGGGGACTCGCCCTGGCTGCACAGAGGCAGGTCTTCAGTCTCGTGATGGCACCTGCCGCTCCCGACCCCACCTTCCCCACGTAGTTTTGTTTGTTTGTTTGTTTTGAGATGGAGTTTCGCTCTTGTTGTCCAGGTTGAAGTGCAGTGGCACAATCTCGGCTCACTGCAACCTCTGCCTCCCGGGTTCAAGCAATTCTCCTGCCTCAGCTTCCCGAGTAGCTGGGATTACAGGCGCCCACCACCACGCCCAGGGTGATTTTTGTATTTTTAGTAGAGAGGAGGTTTCATTCTGCTGGCCAGGCTGATCTCTAACTCCCGATCTCAGGCAATCTGCCTGCCTCGGCCTCCCAAAGTGCTGGGATTACAGGCGTGAGCCACTGCGCCCGGCCTTCCCCATATACTTGAATGGCCACGGTTGTGCCAAGTGCTCAGCAGGGCACTGCGACCTTTGAAGACATGGCTGTGAACTTTCCCCAGAAGAAATCGAGTCTCCTCAGTGAAGTTCGGAGATGCCTGTACCGTGATGACATGCTGGAGAACCTGGCACTTTTATCTTCCCTGGGTTGTTGGTGTGGAGTGAAAGATGAGGAGGCAGCATCTAAGCAGAGCATTTCTATACAAACAGCCTCTCAGGTTAGGACTCTGAGGGCAGGTGGGTCTCACAAGAAGGCTCACCCCTGCGAAATGTGTAGCCCCATCTTAGAGGGCATTTTTCATTTGGCACAGCACCAGGAAACTCATCACAAGCAGAAACTGAACAGGAGTGGGACATGTGGGAAAAAACTGGATGACACTGAAAATCTTCATCAGCACCAGAAGCAGCACATTGGAGAGAAACTCAACAGAAGGGGTGCCAGAGAGGTGTCATTTGTGAAGAGCTGTAAAGTCCGTATGTCACAGGAGCCATTTATCTCTTACGAGGTTGGGAAGAACTTCTTGCCCAGCTTGGGACTGCACCAACAAGAGGCTACTCATACTGTAGAGAACAGAAACACTGAAACCAAGCATGGCCCACCCTTTCATGAGGGAAAGACTCAGTACAGCTGTGAAAAATACACAAAACCTTCCCTTTTTTTTTGAGACAGAGTCTCACTCTGTCACCCATGCTGGAGTGCAGTGGCACCATCTCAGCTCACTGCAACCTCCACCTCCTGGGTTGAAGCAATTCTCCTGCCTCAGCCTCCTGAGTGGCTGGGATTACAAGTGCCCACCACCAGGCCTGACTAATTTTTACATTTTTAGTAGAGATGGGGTTTCACCATGTTGGCCAGGCTGGTCTCCAACTCCTGACCTCAGGTGATCAGCCCACCTCAGCCTCCCAAAGGGCTGGGATTACAGGTGTGAGCCACCGTGCCCGTCCCACAAAACCTTTTGGCACTACTCACTCGTTCCACCAGAAGCTTTCCACTAGAGAAGGATGTTACGTGTGCAGTGAATGTGGGAAATCCTTTAGCAAACGTAATACCTTCAGTAATCATCAGTGAGTTCACACTGGAAAAAGATCTAACGAGTGTGGAGAATGTAGGAAATGTTTTAGACAAAAGGGCAACCTCATTCAACACCAACAAGGTCACACTGGAGAAAGGCCTTCTCAGTGCAGGAAATGAGGGAAGTCTTTTGGGTATAGGTCCCACCTCCTCGCTGATCACCAGAGCTTTCACACTGGAGAGAGACCTTACAGTTGTGGGGAATGTGGGAAATTATTTTACAAGAAGTCTCACTTCCTTCTGCCTGAGAGAGTTCACACTGGAGAAAGGCCATCTGAGTGTGAGGTATGTAGGAAATGATTTAGCCAGAAGGACCTTGTTACTGTGCATCAGACGATTCGCACTGGAGAAGGGCCATAGGAGTATGACGTATGTGGGAAATTATTTAGCCAGAAGGAGCATGTTACTGTGCATCAGAGGGTTCACACTGGAGAAAGGCCATATGAATGCAATGAACATGGGAAATCATTTTCTTACAGCTCTGCACTTCCTGTTCATACAAGAGTTCACACTGGATAAAAGCCTTATGAGTGCACCGAATGTGGGAAATCCTTTGCCCAAAGCTCCGGTCTCGAGAAACACGAGAGTTCATCCTGGAGAAAGGCCTTATGAGTGCAAGCAATGTGGCAAAATTTAGCCAAAGCCATTCTCTCCTTCAGCATCGAGGAACTCACAGCAGAAAGGCCTTATGAGTGCAATGAATGTGGGAAGTCCTTTGCTGTAAGCTCCGGTCTTATTTGACACAGGCGAGTTCACACTGGAGAAAGGCTTTAAGAGTGCAGCGAATGTGGAAAGATATTTAACCCAAATACTGCTGTTAGAAAATCAGAGGGTTCTCCTATAGAAAATCCCTATTAGCGAAATAAATTTTAGAAATTCCTTGCCCCACCCCCCTCGCCAAAAAAAGTAATCTAGAGGTGATTTAGAGCATACGGGAGGATGTACATAGGTTATGTGCCAGTACTGTGCCATTTTATATAAGGGACTTGAGCATCCATGAATTTTGGTATCTGAGGTGGGTCCTAGAACCAATCTCCTGTGGATACCAAGGGAAAATTGAATATATATTTTGCCCCTTTCCACTATAAGTCAGGATTCTCAGCATCAACTCTATTGACATTTTAGGTCAGATAACTTGGTGGTTGTGGGGGTGGAGGGTCCTGTGTATTTCAGGCTATTTAGCAGCATCCATGGCCTCTACCACTAGAAGTCAACTAGCAGATGTCTTCAGACATTGTCAAATGCCCTGGGTTTGACAACCGCCACTCTAAGTGATTTCTTACAATAGATTACTCTCCTGGTATAGTCACACCCAGTGAGGGCTTTTACCTTAGGCTTCCCCACACAGGAAGTGCCAGCTTCATTCAGGATCTTTCAAGCAGTAATAGACCCCTTTCCTCCCCTCTCCTCACTTCCCTCTACCCCAAACATTTTTCTCCCATTCTCCTACAGGTTCCTTCAAGAGAGACTGATGCACTTTAAAAATGATTTTTTTTTATTTTATTATTTATGTATTTTTTTTTGAGATGGAGGCGTGCTCTGCCACCAGGCTAGAGTGCAGTGGAGCCGTCTTGGCTCACTGCAACCTCCGCCTCCCGACTTTAAGCGATTCTCCCGCCTCAGCATCTCGAGTAGCAGGGATTACAGGCACATACCACCATGCCCAGCTAATTTTTGTGTTTTTAGTAGAGACAGGTTTTCACCATGTTGGTCAGGATGGTCTCGATCTCCTGACATCGTGATCCGGCCACTTCAGCCTCCCAAAGTGCTGGGATTACAGGCCTGAGCCACTGCACCCGGGCACAAATGATTTAAGGGCCAGAAGGAAACTCAAGTTGAGTATTCAAAAATAAAGGTAAGAAAAAAAAGAAAGAAAGGTAAGATACTAAACTAATTCTTGGCTCTTAGAGAGAATCTCCCACCTTTGCTCTGTGAATTTTTTTTTTTTTTTTTTTTTTTGAG
>NW_012119154.1:4376618-4381426 GCF_000951035.1 Colobus angolensis palliatus
GCCAGGATGGTCTCGAGCTCCTGACCTCGTGATCCGCCCGTCTCGGCCTCCCAAAGTGCTGGGATTACAGGCTTGAGCCACCGCGCCCGGCCTGCTCTGTGATTTTTACAGCCACTGACTCCAATGATCATCTTCCTAGCGTCAGGGCAAAAATGGCAGCAAGCCAAGAGACCCAATGCAGTAGCCTCATGCAAACCATGTAACCTCCCTGAGCCTAAGGACCCAGGAGAGAAAAATGAAGCTCAATCAGGTGATCTCAGAAGATATTTCCATCTCTCCAAACTACAATTTTTGTGAACCCTGCAAAAGGTCACAGCTATTTTTCCACATAAAAGAGGATACATTAAAATACACACACAGTTTTTCTATATGGTCCATGACATAAGTCACGGTCACTTTTTGCCATGTCCACAATACAACGTACCAGAAAGATCACTGGGTTTGAGTCTTGACGATGCCAGTGACTCTCTGTGTGACCTCACACATGTTGAGCATACATGCCTTCATCTATAAAAATGGAGATTGGGGTAGATGAAATAGCTATTGTTCTTTCTAGCACTCTTAACCTGGAACCCACTACATTTACAGTCCGTGTTGTTAACTGAAACAATAATGATCACTTTTATATATATTGTTCCAAACTCTGGGTCCAGGCACAAGGAGCTATCTACAAGGCTTTTTTTTTTTTTGAGACAGACTCTTGCTCTGTCACCCAGGCTGGAGTGCAGTGGCCGGATCTCAGCTCACTGCAAGGTCCGCCTCCCAGGTTTACGCCATTCTCCTGCCTCAGCTTCCCGAGTAGCTGGGACTACAGGCGCCCGCCACCTCGCCTGGCTAGTTTTTTTTTTATTATTATTATTTTTTGGTAGAGACGGGGTTTCACCATGTTAGCCAGGATGGTCTCGATCTCCTGACCTCGTGATCCGCCCGTCTTGGCCTCCCAAAGTGCTGGGATTACAGGCTTGAGCCACCACGCCCAGCCTACAAGGCTGTCTTAATACATTTTTCTACTAATAGACTATCCAGTATGATAGTCTCCAGCCATACATAGCTACTGGGCACACTTAACATAGCTAGTCCCCCTAGAAATACATGCAGGCTGCATAAAATGCACATGGAGGCCGGGCCCAGTGGCTCACACCTGTAATCCCAGCACTTTGGGAGGCCGAGGCAGGTGTTTGAGACCTGAGGTCAGGAGTTTGAGATCAGCCTGGCCAACGTGATGAAACCCCATCTCTACTACATTATAATTTTTAATATTAATCATGATGAAATTATAATATTTTGGATATGAGTTAAAATATATTATTAAAATTAATTTTTACTGTTTCTTACCTTTAACGTGACTAGTAGGAGATTTTTAATTACATATGTGGCTTACATTATATTTCTGTTGGACCATGTTGACAAAAATCTACCTTCCCCTGCCTTTCGCCTAATGCCATACTTTGTAAATTTTTATCTAGGTCCTGTTTTATTTCATGGTGGAAAACAGGCTTCTTCAAGTCCTGTATACAAAGAGCTTGTATCTGAATTGCAGAAAACTGTCACCCTAAAGCAGCAATCCCCAATCTTTTTGGCACCAGTGACCAGTTTCGTGAAAGACAATTAAGGAGCGCATAACCTAGAATCCCTCGCAGGCGCAGTTCATAATAGGGTTCAAACTCCTATGAGAATCTAATGCTGCAGCTGATGTGACAGGAGGCGGAGCTCAGGCAGTACTGCTCCCCCACCACTCACCTCCGGCTGTGCCGCCCAGTTCCTAACCACCCATGGGCTAGTACAGGTCCGCAGTCTAGGGGTTAAGAATCCCTACCCTAAGGCATACATATGTCAGCAGGTCTTTTACACACAAGACCTTTCCAGAACTGTAACTCAGGTGATTCTTCTTGTGGGGGTATGTCTGCCAAGCATTTCCCTCTCCCGGTCTTATTTTCAGATAAGCCAAGACCGAACAGAATAATCAAGCATAGCCACAGTTAATAATAGTGTGGTGGTGCAGGCCTGTCACCTCAGCTACTTGAGAAGCCAGGACAAGAGGATCACGTGAGGCCAGGAGTTCAAGACCAGACTGGGCAACATAGCAAGACCCCTATCTCTTAAAAAAAAAAAAAAAAGGAAGAAAGAAAGAACAAGAAAATCAGCTTAGAAGTCAATCAGCTGGTTTGAATATCAGCGCCACATTATCTACCTGACCTTGGGCAAGTTATTTAACCTCTCTTTGCCTCTAGTGCCTCGTTTGTAAAATAATCATTGTAATAGGCCATAGCTCATGGAGGTATTGGTGAAGATGAATTAGTCACAGTGCCTGGTACATTACAAGCACTCAAGAAATGATAGCTGAAAGCATTTATTAACCTCCTTTAACAAATAGGAAAATAAAGGCTCAAGGAACTTAAATATTTGCTTCAAATCACACAAATCATAAGCAGCAGCACCAGAAACGTACAAGCAAACAGTGCTTTTAAAGTAATTATGGTAAATAATTACTACCATGAGATCGACCCTCTTAACAAATTTTCAAGTGTGCAGCACATCAGTGTTAACTACAGGTACAGTGGTGTACAGCAGATCTCTAGAGCTTATTCCTCTTGCTTGACTGAAACTTTACGCTGGTTGATCAGTGACTCTCCATTACCTTCTCCCCTAAAGGTGCATTTTTGGTTTTTTTTGTTTTTGTTTTTTGAGACAGAGTCTCACTCTGTCACCCAGGCTGGAGTGCAGTGGTGCGATCTCAGCTTACTGCAACCTCCACCTCCCAGGTTCAAGCGATTCTTCTGCCTCAGCCTCCCGAGTAGCTGGGGCTACAGATGCACACCACCGCACCCAGCTAATTTTTGTATTTTTAGTAGAGACAGAGTTTCACCAATATTGGCCAGGCTGGTCTCGAACTCCTGACATCGTGATCTGCTGACCTTGGCTTCCCAGAGTGCTGGGATTACAGGCATGAGCCTCCACCCCCGGCCCCAAAAGTGCATTTTTAAATAACCTCTGCCTGGGTTGTATTTGGGTCAAAGGTTCTGTTCAGTGAAAGGCAAAAAGGCAAGAAGTTTTAGTCAGAAAATAGTCTTAGCGATGGTCCAACTTCTCACATTAACTTGAATCACATTGATGATGTGGCCTAGTTGTTGTGCATTCTCTTGTATAAGCCACAGATATTTCTAAACTGGAACGTCTTCCCACCTCCTCCGCTGTCCTTTCCATGTTGAGATCTCAATATTATTTCAAGTCAGTAAATGAGCACGATGGTGGTTCATGACAAGGAAGCCGCATTTCACTTCATTATCTGTGATCACACCCAAACAGAACTAAAACCATCTCCGGGAGTACAGAGAAAAAGTGATAATGATAATTCTCAGCAAGCAGATTGAGCCCAGCACAAACACCAGCCTGGCCCTGGCATGACGGGCCATCAAGCATGGCAGGTGTTCCACCCCTCCTGGGCATGCTAATAAGAACGTAAGCCTGTGGGTCGCCAACTAAGGCTAAACACTCAATCTAAGGAGTGTCTCCTTTTCCATTCTCAAAATCACCCTACCTCACTGAAAGCAAATGAGTAGGCAAAATGCCACCGCTTACATGAATAAACAATCACCATAAAACCAGCCAAGGCTACAGCAAGGAAAGACTTTTAATGAACCACATGGGTGGGTTAAGTTAAAATAGTCAAACCATGAAATTCAATATGCTATAAAAACTTATGGTACATATTTAAATTTTATTTTGAAAAGAAAACCATGCTGACAACAGTTAAAGTGACACAGAAATTATATAAGTCTATAAGAAGAAAACTGTCATCAGAATAATGCAGTTTTTCATGCCCTCTGGCTTGCTCTAGGAGGATTTCCTGAAGTAAGCCTAAAATAGGGACTGTATTGCAGGTTTTATTAATCTTCTTAGATTTTAATTCAGCTACAAAACAATCCTTTATGATCCCCTTGACCAAAAAAAGGTAACCTTTTAAATGGTCTTTTTTTTTTTTTTTTAAATACATAAAGATAAGGCTACTGACATCCTCACAGCTTCTCCAGCAGAGGGACAGGGAGACTTAGGATCCAGTCACCTCGACTAGGATTCAGCCACCTGGACTTGCTCACAAGTCCCTGGATATCGAATGTTAGGTACAAGAACCAGCAATTTTTCAGGAGCATGGGATAAAGACTCTTTCTTTAGGCAGAAATAAACTGGGTCACACAGAACTGCATGGACATCTCCACAATATGGTGACATACTATTGTGGTCCCCAAGTCTTTGGAGTCGGGGAAGTTCCCTACAGAGACAGATAGCTACTGCCAACACCACCCACGCAGAGGAAGGATTGACTAGATGTGAAAAGTCTCTCTTGGCCCAGTTTGACAGAGTAGGTTATAACCTTCTGTCACTGTCACCCTTACCCCAACTGCCCTAAGACTCTGGCTTCTCACCTGCCTGTTTACCAGGCACAAAACTAACTGCAGTGGCTTCTGAGCATTTACTGTGAGTGTGGGTGAAACAGAGGCCAATTTCTGAGCAGAGGCCTCCCACAGCAGGCCCAGGTCCCGAGGTCTATCCCTGCAGGAACCAAATCTCTAGCCGTGACCTCGTTCACACTGCAGACAAAAGATGTAGGTCCGTGTCCTGAAAGGTCATACTCCAGGAACAAGTAGGACCTGTGTCCTCTGCAAGGAAAGAAAGAAGCCATGAATGCCTTCAACAGTATGCTGTGCTAGGAGGTCTACGCCAATTTCTTATGTCATGGGGTTATGGTCAGACAATCACCTCTCTGTTTGTAAGAACTAAGATCTGATTTCTTTCTTTTTTTTTTTTTT
>NW_012119154.1:4382446-4433771 GCF_000951035.1 Colobus angolensis palliatus
TCTCAAAAAAAAAAAAGAAAAAAAGAATTCTCTGGATTGTACCAAGACAGTGGAAGACTGCTATCTCTCTCCTAGTATTAATCACCCTTCTTTTCAACAATTCCTGCCTGGCTCCAGCTTTTAGTAGGGTATTTTGTTGCCTAGCCTCATTTGCACTTAGAGGTGTGACCAAGTGGCCAAGTTCCTGCAAATGGTTCCTGAGTAGAAGTGAAATCCATTAAAAACAATTAAGAGTACATTCCTTTTTATTCCTCTTTTCCCACTATTTGGAAAAAGGTGACAACTGGATAGCCAGGGTTGATCCAGGATGGAAGCTTGTGCCAATGATCAAAGAGCCACGAGTCAGCTCTAGTTGGTCACCTCTGGTCCATCTATGAGAGAACAACAAACTAGTACCTTATTTAGACAATGGTATTGGGTCACTTTTTTTTTTTAACTGCATCTAAGTCTGAGCTGAACTAATATACTCTTCTAGTCTACAAAGTGGTTTTCTCTGGTTCAACCATTGTGGAAAACAGTATGGCGATTCCTCACGGATCTAGAAGTAGAAGTACCATATGACCCAGCCATCCCATTACTGAGTATATACCCAAAGGATTATAAATCATGCTGCTGTAAAGACACATGCACACGTATGTTTATTGCGGCACTATTCACAATAGCAAAGACTTGGAATCAACCCAAATGTCCATCAGTGACAGATGGATTAAGAAAATGTGGCACATATACACCATGGAATACTATGCAGCCATAAAAAAGGATGAGTTTGTGTCCTTTGTAGGGACATGGATGCAGCTGGAAACCATCATTCTCAGCAAACTATCACAAGAACAAAAAACCAAACACCACATGATCTCACTCATAGGTGGGAACTGAACAATGAGGTCACTTGGACTCTGGAAGGGAAACACCACACACCGGGGCCTATTATGGGGAGGGGGAAGGGATGGCACTGGGAGTTATACCTGATGTAAATGACGAGTTGATGGGTGCAGTACACCAACATGGCATAAGTATACATATGTAACAAACCTGCACGTTGTGTACATGTACCCTAGAACTTAAAGTATAATAAAATAAAAAAAAAAAAATAAAAATAAAAAACAAAGTGGGTTTTCTAAAATCACACGCAATTCAGCGAGAATCCCCTGAATAATTTTTTGTCAATCAATGAGAACAGTGTGTAACATCAGCTTCCACCAAGATGTGACCTTTTCAAAGGAAGAAGGCAATAAGAAAGTGGCTTCTGATGGTTCCACTTCCACATTCCAAGCAAAGCTCTACCAGGCCGATGGCTAGTTATAGCCCCCCTTCTCCCAGAGGGGCGCTGGCCTGAGGTCAGCTGAAGAGGCAAAGGTCTTCTGGGGAGGAACAGTAATATCCAGCTTTCAGGGGCCAAGACTGCCAAGTCTAAAGCACCATGACAGAACAGCAGAGCACCTTCTCACATGCTACAAAGCCCCTCAAAGTCCCTGGCAGAACCAGGGACATTATAACCACCTTCCTTCAAACCAAAAGTCCCTCATATGTATGATGGATATTTCAAGACATTTTACTTTAAAATAATTTTGGACTTACAGAGATGTTGCAAAAATTGTACAGCATTTTTGTACACCCTTTGCACAACTTCCCCTAAGGTTAACATCTTACATGAAAGTAGTACAGTTATTCAAATGAAGAAATGTATATGGACAAAATACAACTACCTCAATCTATAGACCTTGTTTTCAGTTTTCCCACGAATAGCTTTTTTTTCTGGCCCAAGATCCAAACTGGGATCCCATGTTGCATTTGGCTATTATATCTCCTTTAATCTGTCATACTTTTTAAAAGTCCAAGCCAGTTATTTTCAAAATGTCCCTCATATTTTCTAGACCGGGGTCATGTGCACTTTCGGTAAGAATAACACAGAGGTGATGTTGTACCTTCTCAATGCGTATGTGGTGGTACATGTTTTCATGTCTTTATTACTGGTGGTATTAACCACGATCACTTTATGGTGGTCTCCACTGTAAAATAACCGTTTTCTCTTTGTAAAAAATAAGTACCCTACAGGGAGATACTTTGAGACTATTCACATATCCTGCTTTTCATCATAGTTTCATCTAACATTAGTATATACCAATGGTTCTGACCTGCAACAGTCATTACTATGACGTTTGCTCAGTGGTGACCTTCCATTTCCCTCATTATTCTACATTTATTAGTTAGAAGTCTATTGTATACCCCACCCCATGTATTTGTTCATCCTATTATTTACAGCAGCACAAATCATTTATATTTATCTTATTCTAAGGATTGAAATTCAATACTATCAACATCACAGATTTTTTTTTTTTTTTAGACGGAGTCTCTCTCTGTCACCCAGGCTGGAGTGTAGTGGCCGGATCTCAGCTCACTGCAAGCTCCGCCTCCCGGGTTTACGCCGAGTAGCTAGGACTACAGGCGCCCACCACCACGCCCAGCTAGTTTTTTTTAATTATTTTTAGTAGAGACGGGGTTTCACCGTGTTAGCCAGGACAGTCTCGATCTCCTGACCTCGTGATCCGCCCATCTCGGCCTCCCAAAGTGCTGGGATTACAGGCATGAGCCACCGCGCCCGGCCAACATCACAGATTTTTAATCCTGATAATAATTCTGATATTATCTCCATTTTACAGATTAGAAAAATGAGGCAAGGAGAGGTTAAAAAATCCTGCTTGAGGGCACTCAGTCAGTAGCAAAGATGCAAAAGCCAGTTCCACTGACTTACAAGTAAGCAAATGACCCAGCCTCTAGAGTAAACAAACTGATGTCATCATCAATTAGCAAAAAAGCAGACTGTGATCTACCAATGAAGGAGACCCATATTAGGACAGAAGGGGAGAGAAAAATATCTGAAGCCCTTCATTTTAACAACCAAATTTACTTAGTCCAAAATTTCTGGCCATCTTTCCAGACAAGCACCATTAAAGGTAGAGCTCCCCATCTCACAGTGGCCATAACATAACAGCGCCTACCAAACGCGCTTCATGAGGACAAGATGTCATTCTACTAACACACAAAGTGCTGACTGACAACAGCAATAAACAGCAGCATTCGTGATCTAAATGAAGCTTTTAAAATTAAGGTTTTTCAGAGGTTATTCAACTTTAGTAAGACTTCACTTTCCCAACTACTAAATCTGCTTTGGTTTGCAGTTTTTTTAGCTGTTTAAATGGGCAAGGTCCTTACTGTGTCTGTCTGGTGGGAATGATTTTGATTTTAATTCAAACAAACAACACTGTCTCCAAGGGAGCATGTTTTATATTCTCACTGTCATGCCTGACTTTCCTTCTGGTTTTCAAAATCATTGACAAAATTCATAATTATTATTTTAATTTAAAAGGTGCACAGGGTCTGATGTATCTGAGCATGCTGAGCTTCAAGCCTTGGTCTTGATTACACTTTAAATGAACTGACATGAGTTTGCAGTTTCTTTAAAAATGAACCACGCAAGCTTTTTCATGGAAGGTATTTCTCACTCCTCCTTTGAGATGAAACTTTAAAACTCACCATCTGTCAACACTTTACATATGTTAACCCTGTCTGAGAATTTGAATTGCTCTCTCCTCTCACCAGGTCCTTGCACCTATTACCAGAAATGCTGGTCTCAAAGAATGACTAAATCTACTCGTATCTCTCTCCACTGCACTCCCAGGCTCTCATCCACAGTGCTCTTCCAGAAGTTCATGGGGCTTCAAACAGAAGCTGGCTTTTATTACGAGCTGAAAGAAAACTAGTCAATGCAACCATGAATTGCCTGGGATTCCACATTCTCCCTTCACGCAAGTGTTTGGCTATACGCGGTTTTAGCAAAATAATTTGAAATGACTAGTAAACGGGTTTTCCCTTCTGCGCACACCCAACTAACAAATCAAGCATTCTTGCTCTCATAGGTAAGACATAAAGAGCAATGATCCACATAAAATACAAAGCACCTTAAAATAGCAAAGAGCAAACTCCCACATCTGATGACAGACGCTGAATGCTCAGTCATTACACAAACTGCCTCATTTAGTAGACAAAAAGTATCTTCCTTCCACAAAAGTCTCTTTGAGGTCCATAGGCTCAGGCAGGCCTCCCAAGATAACCCAACAAGAAGGGAAGAACAGCTCTTCCCCAAGAAGACTTGCAGGCTTACAATAGCGGTAACGATGGTAGCAGGGTCTAATAGTTCCTGACAACTTACTAAGTGCCTGGCACTGTTCTAAGCTCTCCACATGTCTTTCTCTATTAATTTTCAAAATGAACTTAAGAAGCAACACTGTCAGCCGGGCACGGTGGCTCAAGCCTGTAATCCCAGCACTTTGGGAGGCCGAGGCGGGCGGATCACGAGGTCAGGAGATCGAGACCATCCTGGCTAACACGGTGAAACCCCGTCTCTACTAAAAGATACAAAAAATTAGCCGGGCGCGGTGGCGGGTGCCTGTAGTCCCAGCTACTCGGCAGGCTGAGGCAGGAGAATGGCGTGAACCCGGGAGGCGGAGCTTGCAGTGAGCTGAGATCGTGCCACTGCACTCCAGCCTGGGCGACAGAGCCAGACTCCGTCTCAAAAAAAAAAAGAAGCAACCCTGTCACTATCTGCATGTACATTTGCAGAGTCTAAAGCAGTCTTCATAGGTATCTTGTGAGGTAACTTGCCTGGTGTCACTCAGCGAATCAAGGACAGGCCAGGAATTGAACTCTGGCAGTCTGGTTACAGGCCCTGGATGCTCAGCCTCCACCTATCATGCCATCACACCACTTACCTCCCCTCCAGGAATGATGGATGCAGGGAAGGAGGACCCGAGAGTCTACACCCTTGTTCCCTCAGCCCTCCCAGCAGCCTCTGGCAGAAGTCCCAGCCCCACACCTCCTGGTTTTGCCAGAAGTTGAGGTCAGGGACTTGTGTCCAAATCACCATTTTCCTACTTGACCAACAAATGTTCAAAGATAAGCCTTCCTCCCCACTGCACTCCCCAAAGAGAATCTCTTCCTGGAAGACTGAAAAGAACTCAAATGCATTAATAAAAAGAGTCTACATGGCCATTCTTCATGGTCTTGCACTTCCTTACCTTCTTTTAGCTGAGAGCCAAACAGAAAGTGCAAGGGTCATTCCTTCTTTTGATACGTATCTATTGAGCTTCCGCTCCGTGACCGCAGTTAGAAAAGCAGAGCAAGTCCCTGCTCCCTGTGAAGCTTTACGTCCTAGTGTGGGACACAGGCAATGAGCAAATCAAGACATAATACAATGTCAGGCAGTCAGGCAGTAACAAGTGCTGTTGAAAACATAAAGCAAGGCAAGAGCAGAGAGAGGGATGGGGCAGGGGGTGCTACTTTACAAAGAGTGGTTTGGAAAGACCTGTGTGAGGAGGAGGCATTTGGGCAGAGGTCTAGAGGAAGTTGGGGGCTGGGGGGAGCCACGTGGGTGGATATGCAGGGAACGGTGAGTGCAATGGCCTTAAAGTGGGAGTGTCTTGGCATGTTCTAGGAACAGCAGACCTCCTATCCAGCCTGGAGGACTAGAACCCAGGAAACAGGTGTCTGAGGGAGGGTTCTGAGAAATGAGGTTAGAAACATAGCCAGGGACCTGGTCATAGACAGCCCAGGCCACAGACAGGATTTAGGATTTTACTATAGGTACAACGGGAATCCACTGGAGCTTTTTAACAGCTACGTGATCTGACATGTCTATTAAAAGATACACTCCTGGCCAGCCACGGTGGCTCACACCTATAATCCCAGCACTTTGGGAGGCCAAGGCGGGTGGCTCACTTGAGGTCAGGAGTTTGAGACCAGCCTGGCCAACATGGTGAAACCCTGTCTCTACTGAAAATACAAAAATTAGCCAGGCGTCAGGTTGCAGCTACTTGGTAGGCTGGGAATTGCTTGAACCCAGGAGGTATAGGCAGGAGTAAGTGGAGATTGTGCCACTACGCTCCAGCCTGGGTGACAGAGCAAAACTGTCTTAAAAAATCAATCAATAAATAAAAAAGATTCACTCTGCCTGCTGTGTTGGAAGATATATGGCGGGAGTCAAAGGCACAAGTAGAGACTGTTAAAATGCACGATGAGGGCAGGGCAGGTGGCTCATGCCTATAATCCTAGCACTTTGGGAGGCTGAGGTTGGTTTATCATTTGAGTTCAAGACTCCATCTCTGGGGAAAAAAAAAAAAATTAGCGGGGCATGGTGGCACGTGCCTGTGGTCCCAATTACTTAGGAGGCTGAGGTGGGAGGATCACTGAAGTCCAGACGTTTGAGACTGCAGCGAGCTATGATTGGGCCATGGCGCTCCAGTCTAGATGACACAGCAAGACCCCATCTCTAAACAGAATTTTTGTTTTAAACAAAGGCAAGATGACGGTGTCATGGAGCAGAGCAATGAAGGCAGAGGTAACAAGACATGGTGTGGCCAAATTTAGAACCAAAAAATCGGAAAGCGTTTTAAGAATTGAACTACAGGCCGGGCGCAGTGGCTCAAGCCTGTAATCCCAGCACTTTGGGAGGTGGGCGGATCACAAGGTCAGGAGATCGAGACCATCCTGGCTAACACGGTGAAACCCCGTCTCTACTAAAAAATACAAAAAACTAGCCATGCGAGGTGGCGGGCGCCTGTAGTCCCAGCTACTCAGGAGGCTGAGGCAGGAGAATGGCGCAAACCCGGGAGGCGGAGCTTGCAGTGAGCTGAGATCCGGCCACTGCACTCCAGCCTGGGCGACAGAGAGAGACTCTATCTCAAAAAAAAAAAAAAAAAAAAAAAGAATTGAACTACAGATGCTGGGCCATGATATAATCACTTATTAATAACTTCGACTTATATATAAAGAATAACAGAGAATTCAGGGGGAAAGAGTGATATAACATGAAGAAGGTGCCACAGACCTTACTTCTATCCTGATTTTGTAACTGAGCAGCTAGCTACGATGACCCTGAGTTTCACCCAGAATCGGTCACCTGGAACCAGGTACCCTGGAGAGCAAAGAGCCACAGTTCTGTACTCACCCAGCACATCATCAAGACTGAGATCATCCCCATTTTACTCCTGTCATCCTAGCAGATTTGACAGGAGGTTAGAGGGAAAGGGGGAGAAAGGACAAGGAAAGGGCAGGCATTTCATGGCGGCCATCCAGGCCTGGGGCAAGGCAAGGAGACGTGATGGCCAGGAAAGGCTCACACAGACGCTGAGGTCTTGTCAGGTGTCACGTTGGGAGACTGAGGTCCCAGAATGTAGCTAGTTGCCTTGGCAACAGTATCTCTATCCAAGGTGATAAATTACCCTGCTGTCTAACAAATTCAGTTCATTCCTTAAACAATCAGTGTCCTGGAAATAATATGAGAACAAGCAAATACCAACCAGTGGACTGAGAGGGCAAATCAATCACTAGTCTTGCTCTGAAGTCCCAGGCTGGGGGAAATGCAGGAGGCCGGGGCTGGGAGAGAGGGTTCTGAAAAAAGCTACTGTATTCTAAATTTCAAATTAAATAAATAGAAAACAGAATAATAAAAAGACACTTGAAAGCAATTCTACATTCCTTTCCAATATTCCTAACTAAAGTCATCACATTATTCTGTATCCCTCTCTTCGCTTTACTTCATAAAACCTGACATTTATTAATCTTTTGATTTCTGTTCCTGTCTGTTCCATTAGAATTTAAACTTCTCAACAGCAAAGGCTTTGTCTCTGTTTAATTTCCCACTGTACTCCCAGAACTGGAATCTTGCCCAGAATATTGTACACATGCAATAATATTTATCAAAGGAATGAATTAATACCTCTTCTGGATTTCTTAAAACTCTTCATCAAGTAATATACCTGTCATATATAAACACATACATCCATATGCATTCCATGCTTAAGGTAAACAAAGCATTTTCAGCAAAAACAAGACTAAGCCAAGAATAATTACAACCGCCACTACTATTTAGAATTATTTTAGACATACTAGCCAACAAAATTATTAAGAGAAATTTGATAAACTAAAAAGAGGAGGTAAAGTGATCAATATTTGCAACAGATAAGAGTTTATTCCTGGAAAGCCCAAGAAAATCATCAGCAAAACTACAACAAACAATAAAAGAATATATTTACATTTGGGGGAATACATTCAACCCGCAGGAAATAATAGCCTCCCTATTTACAAGTCACCCAATCAAGTAGAACATGTAATGGAAAAAGTCTCACTTGCAACAGCAACAAAGGGGATAAAATACTTGGCAATTAAAAGGAACATGTAGGATCCATAAACTTTAAAATGCTCCTGAGGAACACAAAAGAACACTTTAGCTGAATAACTATGACCCTATTCTTGGAAAGGATATCATTCAGATGTCAGTTCTTAAATAATGTATAAATTTAATGCGATCCTAATAAAAGTGCCGATAGGGTGGTGGTGGTGGACACGGAGGTTTTAAAAACTAGACGTGCTGACTCTAAAGTTCTTATGGAATACTTGAAATGAAGTGTGACTAAGGACAATAAGGCTGTGCTGGCCTTACCAGACACTGAAGCACATTCTAATGTGACAACATGTAAAATATTATAGTTCTGGAACATGAATGTGCCAACAAACCAGAGAAAACCAAAGACAGACCCAAGTACTTTATTTAGTATGCAACTTAGGTAGCACTGCCATATCAGTGGAGAAAAGATAGACTATTCAATAAATGGGATTAGAAAACTAGACTGGCCCAAGAAAATGTCAATAGGTGCCCCTCTGACTCATTTGTTTATTTGAGACAGAGTTTCGCTCTTGTTGCCCAGGCTGGAGTGCAATGGCGCAACCTTGGTTCACCAAAAACTCTGCCTCCTGGGTTCAAGCGATTCTTCTGCCTCAGTCTCTCGAGTAGCTGGGATTACAGGCATGCACCACCACGCCCGGCTAATTTTGTGTTTTTAATAAAGATGGGGTTTCCCCATGTTGGTCAGGCTGGTCTCGAACTCCTGACCTTAGGTGATCCACCCACCTTAGCCTCCCAAAGTGCTGGGATCACAGGCGTAAGCCACCGCGCCCGGCTCCCTCTGACTCTTTATATCAAATTTCATATTTTAAAACAGTCAAATAAACCAGTAAAGCCATAATGATGGAAATAGTCTAGAACTGGTTTGTGGTAATATTGCACAACTACGTAAATTGACTAAAACTCATTGAGCTGTAAACTTAAAAATGAGTGACTTTTATTATATATAATATGTCTCAATGAAGCTGCTTTTAAAAGAAGACCATACCATTACTTGAAAACATAATTTTTAAAAAATAATCTTAGATTGAAAAAAATGTTTATAATAATAACATAGAACTCCAAATCTCTAAAGACTGACAGTTTGACTATGAAAAGATAAAAAATTTCAACACAGCAAAACACGTCCCAAATAAATCAAAAAACAACTGACAAATTAGGAAAGGTGAATTATCTTAATATAGATATATATAAAACTCCTAGAAACCAATGAGGAACACTAAATAAAAATGGGCAAAAAACATGAACAGTTTTCAGGAAAGGAGATGCCAATAGCCCCTCTAAATACGAAGCTATGCTCAATCTCACTTAAGAGAAATTTAAATTAAAATTATGAAATACAAACTTTTCCCTAGCCAACTGGCAAATGCAAAAGGTTTGACAGCAATAGTGAGTCCACAGGGTGTAAGGAAACTGGCACTCCCAAACATCAATGGCCCCATCAAGCAATTATCCATCCATGAACTGATCCTAAGGATCCCCCCGCTCCCGCTTACTTTTATTAAATGACACATGGCCACAGGTACTCCCTATAGCATTGTTTGTAAGAGCAGAAAATTAGAAACATCCTAAATTTTTCAGCGAGAGTGTTGAGTGCTGAGTTTCCAGGTGTCGAGGAGGTCAATAAGGACAAAAACCCAAACCGAAACTAACCACTGAGCCCTCATGTACAAACTGTGAGCCTATAAGCAAGAGTCAAACCAGGAAAAAGGCACCAGCTCCTGCAGTATTCCGCTACTCCCCAGGAAGGGGCTCAGATGTAGCCTGTGGATGGCAGTGCAGGATCACTGCAGAGGGGTTGGGGTGTGGGGGCTGCTGGGGATGGGCAAGGATTGAGGACTGAGTCAGAGTAAAATGTTTTCAAGCCCCCTCCCCTCACAAGAAGACCTCAGCAGAGGTGTCTGGGAGGGGCAAGGCCCCTTGATGAGGAAGCTTCCACCTGGAGAGGCCTGGGCTCAGAATGCACAGGACTCCTTGACTCTAACTCCCTCTGACTGTGCCCCACGTGTGGCGCCGGAAGGATGGCTTTCCCCTTGAGGCCTGCAGGTAAAGCCTTTGTAATTGCCTGGGGTGGGGCCTAAAGATCACAGGGAGGGTTCTGACCTGGAGCCTGTGCCTCAAATAAAGGAGTGTTGAAGTACGTGATGGCATGATGGCGTATCCATAGAAAATAACACTTGACAGACAGGAAAAAGAAACAGTTCCTAAACGTCTTGCTACAGAGCTATTTCCATGTGAAAGAAGCACAGTTCATAACAGGATCTATCAAGTCCATAACAATGTAATATACCACAAAAAGAATATGCATATATAGGCAAGTACACATAAACAAATATGCATCCATTCACGTATAGGACACACAAGCAGCTGGTAAAAGTAGTTGCCCATCAGAGTAAGATGCTGGGAGAGAGTAGTCAGAGAGGCCCTTGTGGACAAATGGCCCACACATATCTCTACAGATTTACATGTGCCTTTTAAATCTGGCCTAGAGTATACTTATTAATAATTCAAAGTCTAATTTATTTAAAGAAATAGAGTTATCACAGAAGTTACACCTGAACAAATAAATAACTCCAAATCTCACCTGGCCAAGTTTTTATTATTTTTTTTTGAGACAGAGTCTCACTCTTATTGCCCAGGCTGGAGTGCAGTGGTGCGATCTTGGCTCACTGCAACCTCCGCCTCCCGGGTTCAAGCGATTCTCCTGCCTCAACCTCCTGAATAGCTGGGATTACAGGCGCCTGCCACCACATCCAGCTAATTTTTGTACTTTTGAGTGGAGACGGGATTTTGCAGTGTTGCCCAGGCTGGTCTCGAACTCCTGACCTCAGGTGATCCACCCGCCTCAGCCTCCCAAAGTGCTGGAATTACAGGCATAAGCCACCACGCTTGGCCCTGACCAGGTTATTATAACAGATAATTTAATACCTCGTTAACCTCCCCCAGGCAGGGTTAAAGGGTACCTTTCCTCACATCCAAATTTTGGTTCTGAAATTATCTCCATCAATATATTTCAAACAAAGAATTTAAGATAACTGTGATATCTCACAAGTTGATCTATGAATTCTTTTTAGAATCTCAAATGAAAGGCACTATGTGATTATGAAGTATTATCACTGTGATTTATGCACCCAAATGTTAGGAAATTCTACATAACTTGCTTTACTGTGATGATTTTTCTGTCAGTGAGAAATCTTCACCTCACCTTCTCATCTCCTGAATGTTAACTTGATAGATGTTTATTCCAGAGGTATGCTGGAATCTCTATACAACAGGCAAAAAAAAAAAAAAAAAAAAGAGAAAGAAAAGAAATAACTTCTCCAATAGCATGTGAGAAGGACAATTATTTTTGTGTTACAGATAAAATCTGTACTAAAACGATGTAGGTTCTATTTTTTGCTCAAAATATAGAGAAGTTTTTGTTTACTCCTATAATTCTTATTTTATCCCTTCTAGACAACCAGCATAAATCACATATTACATGTTTTACATTGAAATCTCTCCAATATAAGAAATATAAAGAATCTCTCTGAAAATAAAAATACAGGAATGTTTCTTTGCAGACCTATTTTAAGACTGTTATCCTTGGACTGGGTAGAATAATCATGAAAGAATGAAAGTAGCTGGAGGGAAGAAAAACCTTCAGAAAGAAATCTTACAATGTCTTTTCCATGGTGACATCAAGTTCTGATTTAGGGATGACCAAAGCATCTTTGAACTGATGACCCAGCCTACTACCTGCATTTTGCAGGTGGGAGCAAAGGTCAAATGGTTTGCCCAAGAGTCCCACAGGGAGCAGCTCATGGCCTGAGACACAGCCCTAATCCCTCAGGTGGCTCTCCACCCAGATCTGCAGCCTACACCAGTTACTCACTTATTAGCTCATGCACAGGCAGTTTTTGTTTTGTTGTGTTTTGTTTTGTTTTGTTGTCTATAAAATGACACATAGGAGAAAGTGTTCACATAAGGCTACAAAAATTAAAACTTCCTATTGTTGCCTTTAACACCAACTGTCACCCGGAAATTACATGTAAAGTAAAATATCTGCGGCTAATGCTGTGAGCACTACCCCTGGCCTGTCACTATCTAGAAACGGAGGCAAAATGGGGTAGGGGAGGGGACGAGGTGCATGTACCCATGCTTTGTGTGTGCCTTGTTGAGAGGGGGCTCCATTCCAGCCTGGCTGCTCCCACCTGCCATGAGCCTGAGCAGGAGCCTTGGCCCTCTCTAAGCCCCAGTGTCCTCATCTGTACAGTAGGAATAAAACCTACTTCATGGGGCAAATTGAGGGCAACATGTTGGCATTCCGTAAGTATGAGCTTTCTTAGGCACGCACGTACACGCTGAGCTCTGCTGTCCATGTGAAGAACCACACAAAGCAGGAACACATCGAATGGACACACTGGGCTTCATCTCTGTCCACGGCTTAAATAAACCTCAGCCAGAATCTCTGGGAGAGAGCCTGGCCCTGTCCACCAACCTATCCTCACAGCCTCTCTCCTCCTAGGGCAAACATTAGTGGGGACAAGAGAGAACCCAGGGCAGGCTGGAGTCTACCCCTGTGCCTGACAAGCTCCAATAGGACTACAGCTACTTTCTTCAGTCACAGAGGGCCAGGAATCCCAACAGTGACAGCTGACCAGTTGCCTTCCATGCTGAAAGACAAAGCTAAGAGCTTGGAGCACATACGACAGCTCATTGTACTAAATCAGGAACACAAAGTTGAAAATGGAAGACTAATCTCACGCTGTGACCTAAAAGAATGTCAAAGAAGTCTGTACCGAGTTGACTCCGTAGTCCCTTAAAATTCAAGTCCACTGGAACGTGAGGATGTGACCTTCCTTGGAAATGGGACCTTTGGAGATGTAATTAGTTAAGATTTGGTCAGAGAGAACTAAGGTGGACTCTAAATCCAGTAACTGGTGGCCTTTTAAGAGAAAAAAAAACAGAGACACAGGCACGCAGGGAGAACGCCATGGGACACAGGTGCCCAAAGCTGGACTGATGCCTCTACGAACCACAGAACGGCAAGGACTGCCGGTATTCACCAGAGGCGAGGACAGGCTTGGAGCACATTCTCCCTCAAGGTTTCTGGAAGGAACCAACTTTGCCAACACCTTGATTTCAGATTCTAGCCTCAAGAACTGTGAGGAAATACAATTCTGTGGTTTAAACCACCCAGCTGTAGTACTTTGTTGTACAGGGAATTAATACAGGATCCAAACCGTGAAAGCAAAGGATTCAGAAAGGGACATGGGGCTGTTTAGGCTACATTCATATACCTAAGGCACAAAAATGGCTTATTCAGTGGATTAAAGATGGCCACGAATTCTTTGCTCCTCTTGCCCTTGAGGATATGATATGCCTTCTCTTGGATCTAGAAAGTTCTCTGTTCTGCAAGCCATAAAATAAAGTGTGACAGTTTCTAGGCCCAGGTTTTAAGAAACTAGCAACTTCTGCTCTCTATCCCCAGAGCGCTTCTTAAAGTCCTGCATGACCCTGTAAGAATCCGAAGTGGTCACACTGGAATGCCTATGCAGAGAGGCCCTGAGACAACATGAACACAGAGCGATGCCCTGCCAGCCGCTGGCTCCTGCCCCCCAATAATTCCACAGGAAGCCCCAGACACCCAGGAGCAGAGACAAGTGGTCCTGCCACACCCAGACCAAATTGCAGAGTCCTAAGCAAAATAAATGACTGCTGTAGTTTTCAGCTGTTGAGTTTGGAGATGTTTTGTTTTACAGCAATAGATAATCAGAGCAGCTTATGATGCTCAGCCTTTAATATAAAAGTAGAAGCAAAATATGTTACACGTTAAAAAGGAAACAGAGAAAATTTAGATCAAAGTAATAAGAAATGTTAATGGTCCTGGCAGGGGGACAGAGAGGTGGCCAGTTATGGAAACTATGGTATTTAACCTGAAACTTTAGAACACCCAAGCATCTAATGGGGGTGGAAAGATGGAAACGACCACAGTCCCCTGCCTCTGCTGAAAGCCAAACAAGATGGATGACTGGGTTCTAAATGAGGAAGAATTTCTGTTGTAGCTTGAAATACTAGAATGAGCCCCTGGGGGTGGCGGGAACCTAACACCCTCTGGAGACAAAACCAAGAATAAGATCACAAAACACAGGTACCAAGGGGGCGTTGAGTGTCACAGAAATGAACTTGGCCAACTCCTCTCTGTATCCACTCACTCAATATCCAAAATACAATATGTTATTGTCTCGAGCCTTAGGGCACTTGTCGGAAGGCTCCTTGTAGTAAATTGCCACGAGATAAAAACAGAACAGCCTTTCACGTCACTGAACTGTGATAAAAAATAACTCGCCACTTAGCTTCCTTCTGACTGCAAAGCTTCAAAGGCATCTAAGACATGAATTTTCTGTGAGCCAGAGAGGGGCAAGACAAGATAGACGTTCAGCAATACTCTAATCGTCAGGAGGAAAGGTTTGAAAGGTATCAAGTCAGTCCTGCCCCAGTTGCTGAATCCAGGAGTGGCTCTTCCAGGGGTCCCAGTGACTGTGGAGCCCACAGGGTGCAGGTCTACATGGAGGGACAGTCAGTCCACTGTGGCCTTGCCCTCTGGTGAATTCCTATGACGACTGTAACGCCAAGTAACTTTCATGTCAGTTTAAACCAACCACCTAGATCATCAAGCCCCTGGACAAGAGCCAGGCTGCACCATCCCTCCATCCACTACATCAGAGACAAGCTCTGGCCTCACAGTGTGTGTGCAAGAATGAAGCCTGCCTGACAGGTGATAGTCGGGCTCCCTTCACTTTCCAGAAACAAGCTCAGGGACCTCAGGGGACAGACACGTGTAGTAAAATGACACAGGGAAACAAGACAGTCCAGGATGCTTGTGATGGGTAATTTTACGTGTCAGCTTAGCTGGGCACAGTGTCCAGATATTTGGTCAAACATTAATCCAGGCTAGGCACAGCAGCTCGTGCTGTTACTGGATCTTTAAGGTGTCACTTTTCTTCCTGGAAACATCTGTGGCTGCAGCACCTTGGCCCGAGTTCTTGTCCTGCATCCAGGAAGGAGGAGGTATGCAGACAAGCGAAGGGTGAAATGACAAAGATGAGCTTTACTGAGGGTTACAACAGCTCAGAGGAGACCCGTAGTGGGCGGCTCCTCTCCATAGGCAGGCCATCTGTCAAGTGTTCAGTTCTCTGCAGAGAAGAGGCCCTAGAGAGGGTGGCTCCTCCCTGCCGGTAGGATGTCTCTGCAGCTCTCAGCAGAGAGAATAGCTCCTCTCTGCAACTGGTTGTTCCGTCATCTCCAGCTATCAGCAGAGAAGGTACTCTACTCTGCAGCTAATCATCCCATCTCTCTGTCCTCTTCGTCCTCTGACCATCCTCTCCCTGCTCTGGCTGAGCCCAGGGCTTTTATGGACCTCAGGAGGGAGAAAGTGCATGCCAATTGGTCCACGGGTGGCCATGGGCAGGCCCAGAAGAGGCACCACGAGTTCCCACTCTGGTCAGTGGCAGCCCAGCCCTCAGCCTTCAGGCCCTCCCTGACCTAAAGATGGGGCCTTACTGGGGACCCGCCCCCTTCTAGCAGGACTCTCTCTCCTGCTGCCATTCAGGGCCCCATGGCTTGGCCCCAAACGGCACTGGGAGAGGAGAGAGGCCAGACAGCAGAAGCAGACATCCTCAAGCCAGTAGGGGGACAGGGGAGGCCCTTCCTTGGCCCCCAAAGATGCAGGCTGCACCAAGGAGCTCCCGTCCCATCAACTTAGAAAGGGCAGGGTTCCTGCTTGTCCCCGGCTTCTGCCTGCTCCATGGAGCTGGAGGCCCAGGGTCTGCAGCTGTGGGTCAGGCGGTTGCAGCTGCACTCAGCAGAGCAAATCATGCCTGCTCCCAGCCCCATCCAAGAGCACAGGGAGGCTTGGATCCACAGCCACAGTATGGGCAGCTGTGGCCCCACCAAGGAGGGCAGGCTCCTGCCTGCTCGATAGAGCAGGAGGCCTGGGTCTGGACTGCAGTTTGGGCAACAGCGGCGGCACCCAGGGAGCTCCCACTCCCCCTCAGAAGGGGCGGGGCTCCCACCAGCTCCATGGAGTGTGCGGCCCCAGTCAAGCCTCCCTGCTGCAGCCACTGCCATCAATGCCTGTAATCCCAACACTTTGGGAGGCCAAGTCAGGCAGATTGTTTGAGCTTAGGAGATTGAGACCAGCCTGGGCAACGTTACAAAGCCATGTCTCTACAAATGAATACAAAAATTAGCTGGGCATGGTGGTCACGCGCCTGTGGTCCCAGATACTTGAGAGGCTGAGGTAGGAGGATGGCACGGGCCTGGGAGGTAGAAGTAGCAGTGAGCCAGGATCGTGCCACTGTACTCCAGCCTGGGTGACACAGGGAGACCCTGTCTCAAAAAACAAAGAAATCACCCTCACATGTTTCCCTGAGGGTGCTTTTTAGAAGAGCTTAATATGATATTGGTGTCCTCTGAATGAAGCAGATTGCCCTCTGTAACGTGGGTGGGCCGCTCCAGTCCGCTGAAGGCCTCAATGGAACAAAAGACTGACCTCCTCTTGAGCAAGAAACAATGGTGCTGGCAGTCATCTTCAGACCTGGACTGGAATGTCGGCTCTTCCCTCATCTCCAGCCTGATGGCTCACCCTGCAGATTTAGAAGTTGCCAGCCTCCCAAATTCCATGAACCAATTCCTTAAAATAAACTTCTGTGTGTGTGCACGCATGCGTATGTGTATATATACATGCACACGCACATACACATCCTATTGGTCCCATCTCTCCGAAAACCCTGGCTAGCACAGCGCCATAGCAGTTCTCATGGCCTCCTCTAACCCAGGAGCCCAACAGTCTGTGACTTAGCTGCTTACCCTCTAACTGCTGGCAGCAATCAACTTCTCTACGAACTGCTTCTCCAGCTCTTGGCCTCTGCTCGCTGTTTTGTTCAGTCTCTGCATGCTCCCCACTCCTACTCCAAAAGGGGCCAATGATCTCATTCTAACCCAGTGGCCCTCCTGAGTGGACTTCCCACTTGAGACCACCTCAAAGTCCAATGGGCTTCAGGGACAAGGCAGTGACAGCCGGTCTCATCCGCTTTGGTCAGGTTAGAGGAATTACAAGGTACAAAACGCAGTGAACTGGTCATAACGGGCTTCCCCCCACTCCACCACCACCCCCACCGCTTTCTTTAAAAATCACTAGTGAGTAGGGTAGGAGGTGTTCAGAGACTTCTGAGACACTGTCATGTTACTGGCAGGCACTTTCAGGCAAAATACAGACTCCCACATTCTACCAAGAGCACGGTTGCTAAGATTGCCACTTTCGGGGAAGGACAGATAGGACACATCTACTCAGGGTGCAGGACAAGGAGAGTGGCTCCTCACCTTCACACAGACCTTTGTTAGAGCCGGGGATGCGGCTCCCACATTAAGGGGTGGGATGGACAAGAGAACTTTTTCAGAGGCTCCCCCGCTGATACCTCCCTCTCCCATTCTGGCCTACCCAGGCTGACAAACCAGAAGGGTGACGACGGCAGCTTTGAGGTTCTCCCCTCTCTGAGACCTCAGTTTGACGTGTCTGAGAATCTCCGATCATTGGCTTGAGCACCTGCCTTGTGCTACACTCTGCTGGGCACTTTTACTTCTATCGTTCATCAAGGTAAGAAGTTGCGACATTTCCACTTTACATATGAGAGATGTAATGTGACTTGCCCACGGACTGGAACTGAGGTCACTGCTCTTTCTACTGAAAAGTGCTGTGTTCTGGTGACTCATCCAAGTGAATAAATTCATCAAGTCCTCACTGGGGTACTGCACAGGTTAGGGGCCATGTAGGAGTCAGGCATACAGAGATCAAGAGTCTCAGTCATACTTCCAGGAGGGCGGGACAGTCATGGCCTTGGCAGCCACTGCCGCCCCAGCTCCCAGCACAAGAATTGGCACCTGGTGTGATAGTTCGTGGTCAAATTCCCTGGGCCAGAATCAACCACTTCACACACATGTGACTTCTCATGATGGTCTTTTTTTGCCGTATCAACTTGGTGAAGCTACAGTTCCCAGTTACTCAACTAAATACGAACCTAGATGTTTCTGAGAGGTATTTTGTAGATGCGGATAAAGTTCATTATTAGTTGTCTTTAAGTAAGAGAGATTACAGAGATCATCTGGATGGGATAGATTCAGCTGAAAGGTCTGAAGAGCAGAGCCAAGGCTTTCTTAAGGAAGCAATTCCATCTGTAGATGGCCACTTCTGTGTCTGCTCCATGGATCCTGGACCTGCCTGAATAGCCCCCACCATCATATAAGCCAATTCCCCCTAATAAATCTCTTAATGTAGATCTCCTAGGGTTCTGTTTCTCTGGTTGAACCCTAGCTAGTACACCTCTCTTTGCCTTAACCTCTTTAGGCCTCAGTTTCTTGTCTTAATATAGGGAAAACAACAGTATCTACCTCCCAGTGTTGACCTGAGGATGGCACAAGTAAAGCATTGAACCCAGGTACCTGGTAAGATCCCAACAAGTATGAAATATTATTATTCATGTAGTAGGAGCTATTATTATTAATAAAGTCATGCCCTTAAGAAAGAAGGTTATGGACTAATGGGGACATTTAAAAATAATCATTATGTCCAGGCGCAGTGGCTCACACCTATAATCCCAGCACTTTGGGAGGCTGAGGCAGGTGGATCATGAGGTCAGGAGTTTGAGATCAGCCTGGCCAATATGGTGAAACCCTGTTTCTACTAAAAATACAAAAATTAGCCAGACGTGGTGACGTGTGCCTGTAGTCCCAACTACTCGGGAAGCTGAAGCAGAAGAATCGCTTAAACCTCAGGGGCGGAGGTTGCAGTGAGCCGAGATCACGCCACTGCACTCCAGTCTGGGAGACAGAGCGAGAATTTGTCTTGGAAAAAAAAAAAAATTACAACATAAAGAAATATTTGCTAAAAATATAGATAGGTATAAAGTATATCAAGCACTAGGAGAAGAAGTACCTAAGTGTGCCCAGGCCACAGTGAGAAGCCGCTCTAAGTATACAATGCAGTTGGCCCAAGTTCCCCCTTGCATCTGCTTTGGGACCTCAACTCCTAAGAAGATGGTGCTGAGTGAGAAACTCCTTCCTCTCAAAGGCTTTTTAGACCTAATCTATAGACAAGTATTTCCCAGTGGTTATAATCCTCTTAATGGGAAATCACTCATTTACTCAAATTTTTACTGAGCATCTTTCAAGCACTAGGTGCTGTGCTAAGGGCTTGGGAATAAACAGGTTAAACCAAAAACACTTTTAGATGGAGGAAGACAAGGGATCAGACAATAAACAGGTAAACAAATGCCTAATTTCCAAGTGTAATATGTAAATGAACAAAAAGGGCCTGGTGAGAGAATAAATTGAGGGTTTATTCTCCCACCTCCCGCACCCCAGCCAGCCATGCCGTGCTCCCCCGCAGGTTAAGACCACAGCAGAGCATTCTCCTCCCAGGGCAGCAGTTGGACAATGAGCTGAGGATGGGTGGGGGACATTATCTCATGTTGGGCTTTTGTGGTTGTTCACCTGAGATGCCGTTAGTGGACAACCAAATCCAATGACTCTCAAACTGTGCTCTCAAAGGATCCCATGGTGTTCCACAGACCACACAAATGTTTGCTTCAGAGTTCACATTGCAGACAGAGGCTGATAAGGGATTGGAGGGGTGGTCATAAATTCTCATTCTCACTATTCCAGCCAACCTGCTTCACTATCAACAAATGCCCCTTTTACCTTCTAAAGTAAATCTGCCCTCATAAAACACCAACTTCACCTGCTCTTACACAGTAAGTATCTAATATTTTTACTCACAAACAACCCACTCTATTGCTTTAAAAACATTTGGAAACTGCTGCTATAAACTAATTCCACATTAACATTTTTTGAAAACTGAAGTTTGAAACTGACTTATTTTCAGGGATGGCAAATTGCAACTAAAAATATATTTTATGGTTACTTGTCATCATCTATCCAAAAAGTACACAGGAAAATGAATTTAGGACTTTTGAAAAAATAATCATTCTGTTCACACAAAGGGTAAATTCACTTTGTACCCTAAATGTGGTTTCCCTGGTGATGACCCATATTCAATGCTGCCAGTACAGATCACTACCTTAAAATTGATCAGCTAACAAAATTTGTTAGGGTGACAGTTCACAGTTACTGCTTCCATAACAAAGGCTGTACATGAATTTCTAACCAGCTATTTACTGAATCCATGTGAACCAAGATCACACCAAATCATCTTGAAAGGAGAGGATACTGAGTTAATATCCATTTATAAAGACGGCAACTTCATTAAAGGGTCTTCCCTATGTGTGTGTAGTAAGTAAATATAACATTGCAATTACATGAACATATAAATTCTCATAGGTGAGATGACATAAACACACATCTCCCTCCACATATCAGACTCTGTAAAAGGTTTATTTAAAATCATATTAAATGATGCAGCCTCAACCCAGTTAATCTACCCAGTAAACCAGTGCAGCACACAGCTTTCTTCTTTGTCAGATGAGTGTGTGCCTGGAAGCAAAAGTAAACAATGGAAAAAGTTTCAAAGAAGGATAATTCCTATTTGTTTCTAAATTTTCACTGCTTAACTAAATCTATATTTGTGCTTCACACACACAGAGCATTCAACAGCACCACCTTTACTCTCATCATGCTGTGAATCCAAAGCCTCCCTACTGAATTAAGTGTGGTTTTTTTAAGTCTCAAATATCACAACTGAAAAAAAGTATTCAGTAAAAACATGTATTAGGGTTGTATTTCTTCAGAAAACATCTAGCAAGGAAGAATTTTATTAAAATTACATTGTACTTGTACCAACTGAACTTGTGTCTATTTAAGTAAGTGTGAGCCACATTAAAAACTATTGTAATAACTAGACATACAAAAGTTAAAGGCCAGGCGCAATGGCTCACCCCTGTAATCCCAGCACTTTGGGAGGCCAAAGCAGGAGAATCGCTTGAGGCCAGGAGTTGAACACCAGCCTGGACAACATAGCAAGATCCCATATTTAGAAAAAACTTTTTAAAAAATTAGCCAGGTATAGTGGCATGTGCCTATATTCCTACTCCGGAGGTTAAGGCAGGAGGATTGCTTAAGCCCAGGAGTTAGAGGGTGCAATGAGTCATGATTGATCTACTATACTCCAGCCTGCAACAGAGTGAGACTCCCAACTCTAAAAAAAAAAAAAAAAAAAAAAAGAAAAGAAAAGAAAGTTAAAATAGAAAATATACAATACAATAAATACCATACATTTCAATCATCACATGCTTAAATAACTGAGGGGATCAAATTAATTTTAAAAAAATATACTAGATTCCATTTATAAAACAATTCAAGCGGCACATTAAGAGGCTTACACTATCATCACTTTTCCCCACAGTCACCTAGTCATCTAGATGTACACTTACCCAATGCTATCAGTCAGAGTCATAGATTAAATGAGTACCTGACAACCCTCAACCAACTGCCAGGTAGCTGACATACAGTTACCTAAGCAAGCCTTGAATACCTCCATACGCCATTTTAAAAGAGCCCTAACAGCTAGAGAATGAATCCTTAATTCAATTTGTTCATCAGTATGCCTAGTGATTGTGCTAGGGCTGAAAGATGCAAAGATGAATAAGACGTGACCTTTAACATAGATATCTGTGGTCTGGCATATAGAAGGTGCTCAATTAATACCTGAAGAATGAAGGTAGGAGTGGGTGAGTAAGCAAGCTCACAGTCTAGGGCAGTGCTATCCAAGAGAAATATAAGCCAAGCCACAAATGTGAGACACGTACATAACTTTACATTTTCTAGTAGGCAAATTTAAAAGGTAGAAAGACCTCCACCCAACCTGTCCACAGCCCATGCAGGGGGCAATAAATAATAAATAGGTAAAAAGAAATAGGTAGAATAAATTCTAAAATATTTTATTTAACTGAATGGATATATTATGATTTCCTTAGTATGTAAGTATTAAAAATTATGACATATTTTACCTCGTTTTGTACTAAGTCTTTGAAATCTAGAGTGCATTTTATATTACAGCACATCTCCATTCATACTGTGCACATTTCAAGAGCTCATTTTGACTAGCCCCTTTTTAATGTAGTGTGTGTGTATGTGTATGTGTGTGTGTGTGTGTGTGTGTGTGTGTGTGATGCGGTTTGGCTCTATCACCCAGGCTGGAGTGCAGTGGCACAATCTTGACTCAGTGCAGCCTCCGCCTCCCAGGCTCAAAGGATTCTCCCACCTCAATCTCCCAAATAGCTGGGACCACAGGTGCATGCCACCACACCCAGCTACTTTCTTGCATTTTTGGTAGAGATGGGATTTCATTAAGACAAGCCTGTTGCCCAGGCTTGTCTTAAACTCCTGAGCTCAGGCGATCCTCTCGCCTCGGCCTCCCAATCCTCGGCTGGGATTACAGGCATGAGCCACCACGCCCTGTCCCTTTTTTTAATTCTATAAAGACACCGTGGTCAATGAAAGCAGTTGGGCCTGAAGAAACAGGAAGTGACGACAGCTTGAACATATGGAAGGGATAAATGGATGCAGGAAGAGCTCATGGGACCACCTTGACAGTTGCTGTAGTTGCAGGTTGGCCAATGTGAGATCTAGTACTGCCATCAATTGTCTTTGCAACTTAATCTAAGTTGTGCTTAATCTAAATTGTGCTTAAGTGCCTTGACATGAGTCTCTATTGTTACAGTGTTCTGTTGAGTCATGGTCAGGGCATCATAAACAGTCTCTGATCCAAAAAATGGTCCAAATCGTTCTTCAGCGCACTGAAGGATCACTTTCTGCTGACCGATGGTTGCTACAAGAGCACTGGAAACGACTGCAAAGTTTGGTATGTACGGTTTGATATCATCAAGGGCAAGATCAGATCTCAAGGTGATGCCTTGGACTAGGTTCTCCATCGACAGACCTGCCATCTTCGTTGGTTTGGACGCACAGCGAGTGATCATACATCTGTGCTCTGGCCACTGTCCACCAAAGCCTTCACATCACTCACCTATCAGAGCTTTCTCCTGCTTTGGAAGTGCCGTCTGCCTGCGCTTCTCCTCCTCGGCTGTTTCTTGGTTCTTCCTCGCTTGCCAGTGGATATCTTGCAGTGGCGGGCATATCATCCCATCTCACTCGATAAAATCTCCTGCATCACCATCGTAAATCTTAAGTCTTCTGGTACGCTCAACTTTTCCTAGTGGAGCCAAGATATGAATGTTTCCATATCAAATAAAGATATGGAACATTTCTATTTTGGCAGAAAGTTCTGTTGAGCAGTGGGCCTCCCAACAGAGGAGGCCCTGAGTCCCCAGTGAGGACAAGAAGGGGCACTGAGGGTTGGGAGATGGAGGAGGGCACACCGCAGGAAGCTGGGCTTGTCGGCCACCCATGAGAGATTGACCTTTATCCTATGGACAGTGGGGAATCAAAAAGGTTTGGGGTTTTGTTTTAATAGCAGAAAAGTGACATGAAAAAATGTTTCCATTTAGCAAGGTGGTTTTCTGGAGATAGAGCAAGGCATGAACTAAAAGAGTGATTGACAACGGCAAGGGAGGAGACAAATTGGAAACACAGATGCACAGGCCAGAATCAATCCATGAGGAAGTCTCTTCCAGTCCCAGACTTTTTTTTTTTTTTCTTTTGAGAAAGAGTCTTGCGCAGTCGCCCAGGGTGGACTGCAGTGGCGCAATCATTGCTCATTGCAACTTCAAACACCTGGGCTCAAGCAATCCTCCCACTTCAGCCTCCTGAGTGGTTGGGACTACAGGCACAAGCCACCACACCCAGCAAATCTGCAAATTTTTTTTGAAATGGAGTCTGTGTGGCCAGGGCTGGTCTTGAACTCCTGGACTCAAGCAATCCTCCTACCTCGCCTCCCAAAGTGCTGGAATTACAGGCGTGATTCACTGCACCCAGCCCCCTAAGACTTCTTATTCAATGCAATAAATGACTCTTTATTTGAGATTATATTCCTTTGGGGGCATCAAGACGTTTTTATGAGATAGTGGAAACCAGATATTATGACTACTTTCAAAATGTCCTTTCTGGGTAAATTTTAAAATAGCAATACTATATTGCTCCTAAAATTCTATTTCTAAAACTTCGTTTGCAAGTAAAATCCAAAATTCTGGGAACCACTGTTTTAAACAACTTCTGGAGCTTATTAAGATGACTATAGGGTCCAATGTATATACATTATTCTGTATATTTATTTTCCTACTCATTTTATGCATACATGTCCATGTAGTAATAATACTGACATGACTCTTATCTTAAATTACTATAGAGCAATTTAGAATCTAAAATGTATTATTGTTTAGTCATTCCCTTAATATCTTGTATTGAATCTATGCCTTTATTAGTATGAATAGCTTTATCCAAATTAATTTTCTTCCTCCTAGTCACAGTTCCATAAATTGTTTCCTCAGGTATGATTCCCAGCAGGAAATGTATGGGTCACTGGCAATGCAGTTTGTTTTATGTTTCATTCTTATTATACATCACCAGATTGCAGCAAAAAGACAATCTGCAGCACAGTCAACATTTCTTACTACTCCAACCAATAATGGGCTAGAATTAATTCTGATAATTTCACAAACAGTTGCCTTAATTTTCATTTCTCGAATTGCTAAAGAGAATATATCTGTTCCTCATGATGACAGTCTCTGAAATTCCCTATACTGATCTCTCCTAACCACTTCCTGAGAAGACGCTGGGTTCCAACCTTTGGTATCTCAATTCTTTATATTTTGGATAACCATTTAATCTTTCAAACTGTCCCATTATTTTCACCAATGCTGTAGCATTCCATTTACTATTTACTCTGTTGCCTTTGGCTGGGCTATTTCTCTTTTATTCTCCTGATATTCTGGCACATCTGTCTTGTGTATGATGATTTTCTCCATTGCTTCTGTGGTCATAAGTTTATCTTCCCTGAACAGCTGGGTTAAAAATGCTATTCCATTTTCTTCTAGCTATTTTATAGATAAATACAGTGGAACCTTAAAGCAGTGGCCTTTATGCTCTGAAATTAATAACTGCGGAACTTTCTAGTATGAGTGCAATTTGCTCGGATAGTTCCCAAGGTGGACCTGGCCACATCACAAAATGACAAATGCCACAGAACAGCTACCCATCTCCCATCAGGAGTGAAGGTGGACACAGTGTCTGAGGACTGAAACTTTAAACTCTTCCTAAAGGGGCTCGGCACCCTAAAGTTCTCTCCCTTACCAGTGTTGGCACTTATATGTCAACAATCTTACTTAAATTTTGAGTAATAAAGGTTATCAATATACAAAAAGCAAGAACCTGAAGAAATATACCATCACCCAAGAGTACAAAAACCAAACCAAATGGCTATAGAGGCATTTCACCTACTTTTTCTTTTTCCTTTTTGAGATGGGGTCTTGCTGTGTTGCCCAAGCTGGTTTTGAACTCCTGGCCTCAAGCAATCCGCTCACCTCAGCTTCCCAAGTAGATGGAATTACAGGTGCATGCCACCGGACCTGGTTTCACCTAATTATTTTTCATATCATGAAACTCTATGGGAAATTTCAATAGCTTTCCCCAATAGATAGACAACAGAGAAAAAACAATATAAAGAAAAAAAAAAAGCATACATGTATTCATTTACAAAATTTAGATCGCTCTGTGTAGATTTTTACGTATCTACATCTGTAATATACAGGGGAGAAAACCCAAAAGTAAATTCATTGAAAGATTAACAGTGGTTATCTGTAGGGAGGTAGAATTATAGGTAATTTTAATTTTCTTAATACATTTTTTGCAATATAAACTTGCATTATAGACTTTATATAAATTAAACTTCTTTGTACAACCATACACAAAAGCCATACTTCTGTTCTTTTAAAAAATTGAATTCTTTTTAAATGAAGGTAGAAAAGATTCTGTTGAATCAAATGCTACTAATTAATCAGGCTAAAGTACCTCAACCTTTATTTAGGTCACTGCTCACTACACACAAGTCCTAAAAAAAAAGGTTTTTTTCATACATACAGGCTTATCATTTATAACAGTAAGTCTACAGAGATTCATTATAATACAATAAAGAAAATTATCAAAATACCATAAACTTTCACCTGCCTTTGTTCAAGGTTACAGTCTCAAATGACTCATAAACTAATCTGCAATGAGGTCTACATAAAAGTGAAATGATGGTATCATAGTTAAGTGTTGTATCATTTTATCACTGCCAGTTAATGTAACGGTATTTATCTAACAGGAACTTTTTATAAAACTTAACTATTCTTTAAAATACTCTAGCAGGAAAAATAAAGTGGTGGGGGGATTAAAAATAGATAAAACAAGAACAACGGAAAATTTGAATTGTTAAAGTAAGGTGATGGATATAGGGTTGCATTACTATGCTATTTTGCATATATTTGAACATTTTCCATTATACGATGTTTTGAAAAGGTGCTAAGAAAAATAAAAAGAAATATAAACCTGTGCACAATCATTCATCATATCAACTAACATAACACAATTAAGCTAATAGCCACTTTTTCTTTTTCTTTTTTCTGAGACACAGCCTCGCTCTGCCGCCTAGACTGGAGTGCAGTGGGGCTATCTCAGCTCACTGCAGCCTCTGGCTCCTCAGTTCAAGCGATTATCCTGCCTCAGCCTCCTAAGTAGCTGGGACTACAGTCACGCGCCACCATGCCCAGTTAATTTTTGTGTTATTAGTAGAGATGGTGTTTCACCATGTTGGCCAGGCTGGTCTCGAACTCCCGACCTCAAGTGATCCACCCACCTTGGCCTCCCAAAGTGCTGAGATTACAAGCATGAGCCACCAGGCCCAGCCTACTTTTTTCCTTTTTAACACATCAGGATGACTACTTCAAAGTAAGCCTTCTACCTGAAAATTCCAATAGAATTCTGACTCTGTACTTCTTCTTTATTAGGCAAGACAGAGTATATACATGTAAAATCTTTCAAGAAAAAAATGTGTCTTTCATATGCATCTACAGATTTGACTCTGATTTTAGACTGTCCTTCCTGGGCCAGATTCAGAATCAAGATAGTCAGCTAACAGAGCACTACACCTGGCTTGTGACATTTAAAAACTAAAGCAAGATGCATGCTAACACAAGCAGCAGCAAGACCCCAGTCTAGCAGTCTCATTCTGTGTGACGTGGAGGAAGAGCCCTGCCACTTTCTCTAAGAGGAAAGCAAACTGGTCTGTACCCAAGTAAGTTGCAGAGCAAAAAACTCAGCACTCAAAGGAAGTAGGCAACCAAAACCAACATCATTTATCTGAGAGTCTGTTCTCTATAACAGCTGCAGAGGATGACAGGGATACTAAGGATCTGGGATCCCCAAACTGATGACTTCCCAGTGCATCAAAAGCAAAATTTAAACGGAACCTCATGTCACTTTTATAAGGCACAATTAAAGAGTTTTCATTATCACAAATGATCCTCTTATTTCCCCACAGAAGGTTGGCAAAGCCTGTTTTATTTCCATTTTACAGGTATAGAAACTGAGGTTTGGAGCTGTTAAAAGAGTTGCCCTTAAACAACAGTCTTCTGACTTCAAGGACAGTATTCTTTTCACTACCCAACACTCCCCGTGGAGTGTGTCTATGAAGGGAAGGAGGAGAGGAGAGAAAAAGTGAAGCAGGGCAGAAAATGGGGGGAATCTGTGTTATGTCCAACACTTCCTGAGTTTCAAAACTCCTAGAGTTATTTTCTTATTATCCATGGAGTTTGGCCTAGTCTTTGCTACAAGTGTGGATTTAACTATACTTCCATTTACATCCATATTTTTGTACGCTTGCTTTCTCTGCTTTCTGATTCTGAGAGAAGTCTCCTAACAATTTGCTTAACCTAAGAAATAGGAACAATTAACTTTTTTTAAACCAGGAGAGACTGTCATAGTGGTATAGCTGGGAGGTTTGCTGCTGGTCCTCCATAAATCAAGACGGCGCAAAGGAAGAGGAGTCAGCAGAGCACCTGTCACAGCCCCCACCTCCCCGGGGCTGCTTAACCTAGTAGGAGAGCAAAGCCTACCTCTCTGACTTCGTGAAGCTGGCCGGAATACTGACTCTTGGCTCTTCGGGCGGCTGCAGGCGACTTGTGATGCGTGATTGTGACAACACCGGGGGCCCCCACACTGAGGTGTCTCTGGCTACAGGGAGACGCAGAATTGGGTGTTCCATGTGGGAGCAAAGTGAGACTTCGGCTTCGGGAGCCTGGAGCACTCTAGAATAAGCAACAGGTGTCAAAACTCAACAACTGACCTGCAGAACACAACTAAGTGTTGGCTTCTATTAATTTTGGACCTCTTCATCTTTCCCCTACATTTCTTTAGGGAGATGAAGGTACGGGGGAGGTATAACAACACTGCATGCCCAAATCCCACAGATACTCACTGAACTGCCCTTCCATTAGCTGCCCTTCTGGTTTCATCTCCAATTGTGCTTCCTGTCCTACATGATGGCCATGAACAGCTATTCAAAATCCTGCCCCCCACCCTCCCCGACCCCCACACCATAGACGCTCATGGAGCTCTGCCTCTGTACCTATTATTTCCTCTTCCTATAATGCCCTTTCTCTGTGGCTGGTCAGCCTCTGCTGAACCTTGAAACTCAGCATGGTGTTCTCTGCTCTGTGAAGCATTTCCCTGGCTTTCTCAGCCTCTCTGCTGCTCTTATTCCACTGCATCAAGATTACATTGATTATCCAGTTACTTTCTTAAGAGATGCTTTCATGCTCATCTTTATATCCCCAAGGTCTGGCATATCACAATTGTTTCATTTATTAAGTGCTTAATAATGTCGGCTGTATGCATGAACTAAGCTGTCCACCAATTATTCCTCATTTGTTAGTCCAGTGTTTACATTTCATCCTGTGGTCATATATAATCCAAATTACAATCTAGTTGATGATAAAGATGGCATCTCAACTTAGTGGAGACGGATTTTTCAGTAAATGTTGGGATAACTGGGAAGCCATCTGAATAACAAACCTGGATTCATCTCTCAGATCACAGACCTCGAAAGGATCAAAGATTTAAGAAAAACTAACAGTACTAGAAGAAAACTTGTAATCATGGGACAGGAAAGGCCTAACACTTTGAAATCCCAAAGCTATACCAGAAAAGCTTAGCCAAGTGCGATGGCTCACGCCTGTAATCCCAGCACTTTGGCAGGCCAAGGCTGGTGGATCACCTGAGGTCAGGAGTTCGAGACCAGCCTGACCAACATGGAGAAACCCCGTCTCTACTAAAAATACAAAATGAGCCAGGCATGGTGGCACATGCCTGTAATCCCAGCTACTCAGGAGGCTGAGGCAGGAGAATCGCTTGAACCCGGGAGGTGGAGGTTACGGTGAGCCGAGATCGCGCCATTGCACTCCAGCCTGGGCAACAAGAGTGAAACTCCGTCTCAAAAAAAAGAAAAGAACAGAAAAAAGAAAAGCTTGATAAATTTGATTACCTAAAAACTGGAAACTTCTGCAAAGGAAACAAATCGACCAACAAAATACCCCACTACGACCACTAACAAAGCCAAACTATAAACTAGGAAAATTGTAGAACTGGAAATAATTATTAAAATGGGCCAAGGTATGAAGACAGCTTACAAAAAAAGAAATATAAATGGCTTTTAACACATAGGAAAATATGTTCAACTGTACTCAGAAGATAAATGTAAATTCAAACTACTTTAGATAACCCTCTTTCACCCATCAGATTGGCAAAAATTCAAAAGTCTGAGTATACAATCTGTCAACAGGGCCACAGAGAAACAAGTTTGTGGAAGTAAAAAAGATGGCAAAACCCTGAGAACAGCAATCAGCAGACCCGTCACAGATACAAACATATCTCCCCTGGCTCCAGCAATCCCGTCTGGGAATGTATCCTCCAGACATACCTGCAGCTAGGTGAAATGCTGTATGTCCCAGTTAGTCACCGCAGCACTATGTTTGATGGCAAAGGACAGAAAACAAGCCAAATGTCCGTCAGCATGGGACAGGTTAAATAAATTATGGTACATCTATGTAATGGAATACTACCAAGCTGTAAGACAATAATGAGAGAGGTCTCTACGAATTGATCTGGAAATATCTCTCAGCTATATAGTTAAGTGAAGGAAGGCACATAATTGTTCTATAGCATGCAAAGTATGGCTTTTCCAACATGAGGTAAATAAGTATTTTTGTTATTTAACTTGTTGAAAATTATTTGCTTAAAACAAACATACTGCGGAAGGATACATATAAAACTATAAAGTGGCTGCTTATTTATGGAGAAGCAGTGCATGAGAGGATAGAAACAGAGAAGAGGGGAGATTTTTTCACTGTATGCTTTTTATATTCTTCCACTTTGAACTATATGAATGTATTCCCTATTGAAAACATTTTAATTCTGCATAAACTTTACATTCCAATTGTTCCTATACTTCATCTCAGCTTGAGAAAAGGCAAGTTAGATAATGTGGAAATCATCTAGCTCCTACAGTTCAAAGATTTACTGAATACCTACTATGTGCCTAGGAAAATATGTAACGTGTAGTGTCAGGAAGAAAACAAAATGTATGAGACAGTTTTTCACCATAGATACCTATAATATTGCTGGGGATGTAAGATGCAAATATACAGAGACAGACGGAGGGAAACATACACAGATGCACACTTACAAGATGGTGCATAACAGGGGCTAATTTGGCAATACAGCCAGAAAATGTCAAAGAAGTGAGCTCATCTCATCATGGCAGGATGTTCCAAGGGTGATGGGCCTAAAGCCTGAGTAGGCTTTGGGAAGCTAGACAGGCAAGGCAGCACACAACATAGCAACCCAACAGTCCGGATACCAAGGTAGTCTTAGCCTCAGGCCTCAGCTAACAGGCACAGCTCTGAACACTGTTAAACATTAATGATCCATCATTCTACAGATCACCAGGGGATGGAGGAGTGGGGTGAGAGCCAGGGTAGAAATCAGAGTTTTGGTTCACCTTGAAATACCGCAGATTATGAAGATTCTCTGGATTTGACTTGGATATAATGAATTAGAATGCAGATAAAGATAGGAAATAACCATATGTTAGGTAATTGGAGAAATGTGTGGTATAAGAACTATATATATCTTGATCAAAATGAGCTATAATAATCACCTACTTTCAGCTTCAATCTTTTCACTTGGAGAGTAGAGGGAGAAAGAGGGTATTTCTTTAATAACAGTAAATTTGCCTAAGAGTCCACTGAAACATATTTTGACTGTCAGCGAGGCTTATTCCAGTTCAGGAAAAGGCAGATTTTTTTCCCTGGGCTTTGAAACCAGACACATAAGTTTCATTCTTCATACGCATACCTCTGTCCCCACTCCTCCCCTACCAAACCCCTGTTCTTGCCATGTCATCTGGGGTGAGTTATTTAAGCTTTCTCATTAAGCATCAATTTCCTAATCTTTAAAAAGAGAAATAATAACATTGACCCTAAAACATCATCATGAAATTTAAATTAGATTATGCATACAAAATGCTTAGCACAGTGCCTGACATGCAGAAGCTGCAAGGCCAACGTTTGTTTCTTAATATCACTGATAACTTGAACAATGAAAACCTTATGGATTTTTAAAATGTTAAGAAGTTGCTTAGCACACAATCATAAGCAGTTGCTGAGTCACTGACCTTCTTATTTTCTATAGGGTCAGACTGGTCAGAAGCCCAAAACATAATTAAATACTTACAGGGTCAGCCATTAAATATCAAGATTGTAGGGAAAACACACACACACACACACACACACACACACACACACACACACACTTCTAATTCTGAGTAGAAATGAGGACTCATCAGAAATCAGAGAGGAAGACAGCTCTAGCAATAGACACCTTTGCCTGTAGCAGTATCACCATGAATGGCAATAAATCAAGAAATTCACCCAAGAGCAAAATTATTCCATGGTGAATGTCTAACCCCATGATCATTATTTAATGGTTGGCTGTCATCTGAATTTACAAGCAGTAAATCTGAGTCAAAAAGCCTTTAATTTTCCATTAACTGGGGATTCTCACAGTGTAATTCACATCCATGCCTCCTTTCAGGATAAACATGAACGAAAAGTCTTACCCTTGGTAAATCCCACAGGTAATCAGTCATTACAAGAACAAGTGAGAAAGGCAGCAAATTGCAACCACGATAAACGAGCAGGCTGTGTTTCCAAAAGGCAGCCTGTCTACAATCTCCAGGTTTTGTTTCAAAATTATGCTTGCATGTCGTAAAAGTCTATCTTCACTATTAATTTAAAATATTAACAGAGTCTGAGAAACAACATGGCAGGTTTTTGTTCCAAATATTTACTTCAATGGCGGTGACTAGGAACACCAAGTGTGCCATCTGTGGGAAATTCTGAGTCAAGAGCAAGTTTCTTCATCCTTTGCTGCGGAGAACTATCCCTCACACAGCCATCAGTGCTCATCTGGCTACTCCTTAAGTCCCCTCGCTTCGTAAGCACCTGGCTGATGATGGGGTGACAGCAAAAACGAGTGTGGAAGCGGGTGAGACCAAGTGCTAATGCTCACAGCCTGTCCGGGCATCTGCACACAATCACACAGGCCTCTTGGTCTTCCCCTACATTCTCACTGAATGATTCCTAAATTTCCCAAGTTTGCAAAGAGAAGACAAAACACACATACTCGTTGTATCTACTGGCCAAAACCGCCATTTAGGAAAGGCATTCTTGGAAAAGGAGAGGAATCATTAGAAAGAATCTGTCCAACCAAGGTAAACGGGCAACAAGCCTGGGAGATAGAAGCCAAGTGTGAGAAAGCTTAGAGCGAGAAGCACTGGACCATCTACAGGCCCAGTACCAATCCAGTACTATGGACAATGTGGGGAGTGGTTAAGAGCACACCTTCTCAGGTCAACTGCCTGAGTTCAAATCTGGGCTCCACCACTTGCAAACAGTGTAACCTAGAAAATGTAAGTAACTTCCTTTCTACAGTTTAATATTATCTACTTCACAGGGTTGTTGGAGAAAGATATGAGAAGAGACACATAAAGCATGTGTCATAAAGTATGCAATAAATACCATCATTAATAAATAAAATGAGGTCTTCAAGCCTCATTATAGATGAATGGTTGTTAAGTGGTCCCTGAATGAACTATATGGCCATTTTGGTCCTTGGTATCTTAAGTAGTCACAGTCTTAAGGCTTCCTTAACTTTAAAAGATAGTCATCCTAATTACTAAAAAACCACTTGCTTCAGAGAAAAAAAATGCACTTAAAATATGATTTCACATTTTCAGAAACCCACCTGTTATAGAAAGCAAAGTTCCCTATAAATTAATCCAATCTACATGGTTTACCAAAAAGAAGTAATTAGTTTACATAATGTAAAGTTTCCCTTAATACTTGCAATAAACAAAGTTCCAAATAGAAAAAATCAGCTGGTCCTAAAAACCTCTTAAGACATGTATCAAAAGTTTGTAATTGCTGAACCAGCATTAAAAGGAGGCAAGGGAGGAAAGGGGGTATAAGATCTCAAATAGACATTTGAGACAACTACTTCTACTGTAGAAAATGTTTCTGATGTGAAAAATTTCTGAACACCAACTAATTGTAACAACATTCAAATGACATTTACTTTGGAACATATTTTCCTCACTTCCTTGAATTCCTTCATAGCAAGGAGGAAAAAAAGATACTATATTTCAGAAAAAAATAGCCCAAGGGAAACAGAAAAATCCAACAAGTCTGGAAATGTATTTTGAAGAACAAATTTAACCAACTAAAATCATTGGATTGTATTTCTTCTATTCCTCTAAAAAAATTGTGCCATATCTAAATATGTGAAAGCTAAGGATAAAAATCCGTTTCCTCTAAAAGCAAATATACTTCAAAATCAACAAAAAGAAAAAGCATAACAATTTTTAAAATAGTATATTGAAGGCCTTAAAATTAGTTGGAATTTCACTTTCCTGACAGTCAACATCTGAATAAAATGTGAACTGTTTCTTAAATGAATCTATTCCAGTATTTTGCTTAATAGCTTCATATTGACCTAATTTGCATTGCTTTGTTTTTGTTTTTTAGTCGTCTATTCTTTCAAGCTTAAACAGACCTAAAGTAGAATTAAAACTGGGAAATTTTCCAAGTTCATTTCCATGATGAGCTTTTCAAATTTGCCCTAGCTCTCTCTACTTTTCCAAATTCCTGTTTTCATCCAGAAGTGAGTTTCAGTATTAAGTAACCAGGCATAGAAAATTTCTTCCTCAAATTTCATCTTCAAATCTTTAATATATCTTAAACATTTTTCACTAACTTTATACCAATACCCTCTCAAATGGCAATATAAATGCACGCAAATGTGTGTGCAAATGAAAAATTGTGGTTCTTCCAGAGACGAAGTCTCTAGCCTGCTTCTAAACACACGGTCCTGAATCTATGAGTATGCATGCAAATGCCAGACTTCTGAAAAACTGTCACAAGCAAATGCATATATTTCATTTCCTACAAATAGTGAGAAACAAAACTACATTTTTCGCTTCTTTTCCCCCATCATTTTCAACTCCTCCATCCCCCCAATCATCTAACCCTCCTCCCTCCACCCTCCCCACCCCCTTGCCAATAAATCCTGCTGATTCTTCTTTAACAGTTCATTCAACTGCTCTAGAATCCCTAGTCAATCTCCAGGGCAAACTTGAAGGTCCCAACTCAACTGAAAGCACTGTCCTTGTGCATTTGACCCCCTTATCACACACCACCCTTCTCTCGCCACTTCCCACAGATCCACTCAGAAGTGTGATTTCAAAACCTTCCACCTTTTCCGCTTTGCATCCTCCGTCCACACCATTTGCTTGGGGGCCTTGCAATTCCAAGTACCAAGACTCCTTTTAGATGCTTTATTCTGAAAACACGAAAGACTCTCTTTCTGCTGACAAAGCTCAATTCGCTGCATTTCTCATGCTTTGGAACTATGCAATTTTAGAGCTAGATGGAATCTCAGACATAATTCTAGTCTAGTCTTTTCCCTTTATAGATCTAAAGTCTACAGCTCCCAAAAGGTAAATGAATCATACAACACTCGGACCCAAATTATAAATCTCATCCAAGACTCAACTCAGAAAACACCTGATTAGAGATTCAGCCCCTCCAGCTGGGCCTTCACAATTAAAGAAGGACCTCATCATCCAAAGTAGTATTTAACACGAGGCAGACTTTAAAATAGTTAATAGAAAGTAAGAAAGCTGATAACTGTTACACATTTTTATCTTTATTCTTACCCAAAACTTCAATTTAACCACTTATCATCATAAAAACACACACACAACACTCCTTTGAAAGTAGGGCAATTGTGGGCTATATTCCTAGAATTACAGATCCCCAAAGAAAATAATTTTATTTTATATATATATATATACACAGTAAGTAACATAACACAGAGACCGTTAAATGCTGAACTGCCATTTTAATAGAGAAAAAATCTGAAAAAAAGGAATAAAAAGAAATTTTCTTAATTAGGCTACAAACCAAAAAATTACAGTAACCATCATATTTAAATCATATGTATTTTTTAAAAATTAGCTTCATTCCTTTTAATATTAGAAACAAGAATTCCACTACCACTGTTTACTGGAAGCACTAGTCAACAAAATAGGACTAGAAAACAATCACTGTAGATGTGACTGTTTTATTTAAAAACAAAAAAAAAGAGTTTCACAATGTTGTCCGATATATGATGAATTTAGAAAAACCAATAGCATTCCTTCATATCAACGATAACCAATCAGAAAAGAGAATAGAAAATGTCATTCACAATAGCAATAAAAACTATGATGTACAAGTATTAACCAAATAGGGAGTATACGAGACCTTTACTTTATAGAGAAAAAAAAATTAATCCATGAAAAGAAATCAATGCAGAATTGAGAAAATGGAAATACACATATCAGGTAAATGGATGGGACAACTTAATGTTGTAAGGATGTCAATTCTCCCTAATTTGCTTTATAATTATTGTAATAAAAATTCCAGCAGGATTTTTTGAGCAACTCAACAAATTTATTCTAATATGTAAATAGAAGAATAAAGTTTCATGAAAGGTCAAGTTAATTTTGAAAAGGAGAGCAAAAGGGAAGAACTCACCCAACCAGATACAAATATTAACAAAGCTACAATGGAAATACGCACACATACAAACACATACATATATGTGCATATTACGGTCTAAATATTTGTGTCCCCTCCCCCGTAAAAAGGTCATATATTGTGGCCGGGCGTGGTGGCTCAAGCCTATAATCCCAGCACTTTGGGAGGCCGAAGAGGGTAGATCATGAGGTCAGGAGATCGAGACCATCCTGGCTAACACGGTGAAACCCCACCTCTACTAAAAATACAAAAACATTAGCCGGGCGTGGTGGCGGGCGCCTGTAGTCCCAGCTACTTGGGAGGCTGAGACAGGAGAATGGCGTGAACTGAGAAGGCGGAGCTTGCAGTGAGCTGAGATTGTGCCACTGCACTCCAGCCCAGGTGACAGAGCAAGACTCCATCAAAAAAAAAAAAAAAAAAAGAAAAAAAAAACTCATATGTCATATATTGAAATCCTAACCCCAAAGTGATGCTATTAGGTGGTAGGGCCTTGGAAAGTGATGAGGACGTGAGGATTCACTGCTTCACTTGAGGTAATTCACTCAGCTGTCTTCAACTGAGGTCCAAAAAAGTCACCACAACTCTCTATGGAATGCCATAACCGGGAGCTGAGTTAGCATCTTGGGAAAAAATTACTTTTTAATATCAAAAGCCAACATAGCATACTAATTCTCAGGTATTTAAACAATAAGCTCATTAGGGCTAAACTACATGGAGCTAAATACTTTTAATTGTTTATATGGTTTTTAATTAACTATTCCTAATAACAGGAGTAACGTTTGATGAGCAGTATGTATATAGATGTAAAAACAAAATGTAGACTACGCCATGCATAGCACTTAATGTGCATTACTCCGGAGTCATCTGTCTCCACAGCTTACTGCTTCCCCTCGAGGATGGCCTTTCCCAGGCCAGAGATGGTATCTAACCAGCCATGATGTATTCTGTTGAATTTGATACAGGGCCTCACCATGCAAAAGCTATGAATGTGGTAAATAAAGAGCAATAAATCCCCCCAACCTCAACTTTTATCACTGGTTAAACCACTGCCTCTTCCCTGAAAACCTAATTTTAAAAATATCAACACTGGTTCATTACTGTCTCTTCTCCTTTTCCAAATAGGCAGAAGAGTCTGGAAAAGACATACATACCACCACACTTACCATACATAAACATGAAATGTCCAAAAAGCAACCTGGTACAACACCAACCAACTCGCATTATTCAGAGATTCAACAAGTATTTAATAAACATCTACTATGTGCCAGGCACTGCTCTCAGGAACGAAGTACAACAATGAGCAATACTGATACGCCTGTCCTCATGGAAATGGCATCCTGGTGAGAGAAAGAGGTCCTCCCCACCCGCTACCCCCTAAAAAGGTAAATAGGTAAAATATGAAGCAGGGATAGAAAAAAAGAAAAAAAACTTGAGGCGGCTTTCCAATTTCAGACAGGTGGTCAGAGAAGACTTCGTGAGAAAGTAACATTTGATTCAAGACAACAATGAAGTAAAGGAGTGAGTCAGGCCATCTGGGTAAGAGCATTCTACATAGAATCTCAACAGAGCACAAAAGCCCTGGGGTGAGAGTTCATTTGGTGTGTTTGAGCAAGATGGACAGTGTGGCAGAGGTGGAAGTGAGCAAAGCATAGAGCAATATAGATAAGGGATGGGAGAGACTAGTTCCTGAATTAGAAATTACAGACAACTGCCAGGCAAGCCAGATGCCTGGTACCACCGAAGGCTGACGCAGACATGGAGAATGACAAGCAAATTAGAAGAATGGGTTTCAATAAGCTTTCTCCTCAGGGTCATACTCAGGTATTAAATTGTTATTTGCATACAATTTACTTATGTCTACACGGAATGGATCATTTTGACTGGATAATTTTCATCGTAAAATTGTATTACTACTGCCCTGAAGATGGGCATTTCATGATTTATTCTATGCTCTATTTCTTCTCATGTCTCATTGGAATCGACCCGAAGATACTTTATGCCAGAAATGAATCACAGAACAAAAGGCAAGTGCGTGCTGAGGAATTCTATAAATGATCACTCAGGAACATGAGGGCAAGGGCTCCTATTTTATGTTTAAACTTCTGTCTCCTACCAGTGGGTCAAATCAGCCATGCGCTGAGAAGTCCAATGTCATTCTAAGAACGTTTCAAGAAGCAAATTTGATTTTTCTTAAAATCAATAACTAATCTCTGACAGAGCACTCCTGTCTACTAAGAGATCATTATCTCCTTCCCAAATGCTCAGGCACAAAAATGCCAGGCTCAAAAGGGCACGCCTACTTGTGTTTCAAAATGTTTCATGCTAAAAAAAATTAAATCACGACATCATCAACATGCCCAAGCGGCGTGCAGACTCCTACAGGAGCTGTGGAATAAATCCCACTAATTACTATTCCAAGCTTGGTACTGCTGATGAAGTTAAGATAAAAATGCAAGTGTTGTTAATAACACAGGAAGTCTGACTAGATAGCACCTTACTGACTTACCTACGGTGATAGCCGCAGGCGGCTACGGAAACCTTGTAACCCGTGGATCCATGAGGTCATCTTCCTAAAAACATTGTATTTGGCCAGAATCTTAGAAGGTCTTGATATTTGGCTTCCTCTTTTCTCCTGTGCTTTTTATAAGTATGGAACACATACACAGGTGTCTTATATACATAGATTTAATCTCTCCCTAATTCTCAGTAAGGCACTTTTGCCAAAGCAGAAATAAACTGCAGGCTCACAGGCTTATGCTAACACTAAGCTAGGCTTTTTTATTTATTTATTTATTTTTTGGAGACGGAGTTTCATTCTTGTTGCCCAGGCTGGAGTGCAATGGCGTGATCTCGGCTCACCGCAATCTCTGCCTCCCGGGTTCAAGCGATTTTCCTGCCTCAGCCTCCTGTGTAGCTGGGATTACAGGCATGCGCCACCACGCCCGGTTCATTTTGTATTTTTAGTAGAGACGGGGTTTCTCCATGTTGGTCAGGCTGATCTCAAATTCCCAACCTCAGGTGATCCACCTGCCTTGGCCTCCCAATGTGTTGGGATTACAGGTATGAGCCACCGCACCTGGCCTAGGCTTATTTTTAAAACACAAATACGTTTAGATCCTGTCTTGGACTTTTAAGAATCCTGAATCCAGACATAGGACCTGAGTAAACAGAGCCAACAAGATTCACTTACTTATTTTTATGTATTTATTTTTCTACTAATTTCTGAAGCACAAAGGAAAGCACCTGACTCACTCTCTGATCTGTCCATTTTTACCAACGATTTCAAGACAGGGAATCTTTAGCGGTATTTGTGGTTCAGGCACTAGGCTGCTGTCATTCCAGTCACTGAAATCTGCAGACCTGGGCCAGCGAATAAAAGCCTGAAGGACTGCCCATGGGCGCCAGGATTTCCACACAGAAAGTGTGTGGATGGAGCCATTAGAAACAACCCAGGAGAGGCTTAGGCCATTTTAAATGAGGAGATACTTGTGTTGCCCCATCTCAGGACTTCAGGTAGCAGAGTTAGAAAAGCTGTCGTAGATGCTTTCAATGTCCTCAATTTAACCAACTAATTGGATGTCCCACCACATTTTTTCCAAAACCTACTGACTGATGCATTCTAGTGCTGACCGTGTAAGGCTCAAAGCCTTTCTCTAGTTATGCCTGCACACTCTGCCCCCACCAGCTGAGCTGGGTATTTACAAAGAGCCAACAATATTTAGTCCCTACTCTATTTGTGCTGCTGTACTTATTATTTTAATTACACAATTTAAATAATAAAGAAACCAATTAAAGTATGAAAATAATTGTCTTTATGAAACTAAGATGTATGATTTGAAAAATATCAATAAAAGTGAGTTGCTAAAAACAGCCATTGAATTAGGTACAGGTATGCCAACTAAAAAAGAGTAAAAACTATTTCTAAAAATCTAGAAGTGTTCTGTGATCAGCTGCCCTATTCTTTAAACAAATCAAAACAGGAACCACAAGCAATACATAATAGATACGCTTTACACCAGGGAGATGATGCAGAAACTCTAGCAGCAAGCCCACCTTGATGAATGGACCTTGGAACTTTATCTAAAGACTGGTGGGTAAAGATTCTAAGTTAAAATGACACACACACTTAAGGTCTGTATACATAATGGTTGATGATTTCGCTGTTTAGATTAAGGAATGATGTCTCCATATCACCTCAGCTAAGACTTAGGACTTCTCTTGAAGTATCTCAGCCCTATAATCATAGAATCCTGGAGTGTCCCTAATGTGTGAGCTCTAAAAATGCAGTTTCCATAAATTCACCAGTGCAAATACTGGCTCAGCAAGAAGCTCCGGGGTCATTACAGAAGTGGCATTGGCTAACAGGTGTCAATACCTGAGCAAGTTGGCTCTGTGTTAATACTCCGGGGACAGAATGATCCTCACAGGAAATGCAAAAGAAAAGTCGCTGGGCTTTACATAACACACAAAAGCTCCTACTACGACTCCTCCTATAGCTTCCGAGCCAGCATGTCACTGTCATAACAGACTTTAGAGCACATGAAGAAGAAAATTAAACTCTTATCGCTCCTTGCATGATAGTACATGAGACTTTTTTCTCATTTCTTCCTGTCCCCAGAGACTCTGCTACCTGCTGAAGAGTCCAAATTATTCATTTTTTAAGAGTTTCATCTTGTGTTAAAATCTAATTGGATTCCTACAGCTTTAACAGACTTAGTGACTTTAAGTCTAACGGATCAACTGGCCTAATTCCATCAAAATTGATATGGGAAGAGCAAAAGAGAAGTGATGGGGCTGGGGACAAAAACATGACCTTCACCGACAGCCAGGCTGAGAATACGTTCCATAACAGAACGCTATCATTTTGGGATATTCCTTAAACTTTGATTTAGGTTTAGATACAGGAGGTGGCTATAAGCAGCGACAAAAAGATGAAAAAAATGTAGAAATTACACATGCTGGACACATGTGCGTCCTGCCTTACACGCTCTCAATCCACATTTTAACTCCTGCCTGCTGAGCCAACTATTGGTACACAGACAGCATGAGGACTCGGCTGCGCTATTTACTTCCTACCTTCTGACCTGGGACTCTTCTACAGAAGCCTGTTTGGAAAGTCCACAGCAACTGTTCAGCCAAGTACAAGTGCAAATCTAGGCGTGCAAGAGAGAGTTAACCCCACCCACCTCCCACCATGTGGCAGCCCTTGATCAGTGGGAGATGGGAGCCAGGAGATAATAATCCCATTACCTGTGTCTGGGGTAGAGAATTCTGAAGCATATTCTATGTGGTCCCTACAAGGGTCACCAGTGGGATTCAGCTTAAATTGCCCACAGCTGTAATCAGCACACTAGCACGCCTCCTGGGTTTGTCTCTTTCCATATTTTGTTTCTCTTGCTCTCCTTATTCTACTCTTCTGGGATCACATTCCTACACCCAAACCTTCATCCCTGAGGCTCTGCCTTCTGGGAGAACCCATCTAAAACAATAAAGACCCATTGTTTCAGAGTGCTAGACGGTGGCAAAATGGTATGTTTGCTTTAATGTGACACCTCTGATCATTGTTGGTCCTCCTTCCTTTCTTTCCTGTCCCAATTTATTCTAAAGGCTAAAGTTCCAGTTGGCATAACAGCAAAGTTCCTTTCCTCCTCAAGTCTATCAAGAGCTACGTTGAGGAATACAGAGATACATTTCCAGACAAAGGACCAATCTAGACACTGTAAATAGAGCATAGCTGATCATAAGTTCATGATTGGGTATCTCCAAGACATATACTCTGTGCTCAGGGAGTCACATGTTAACAGCTCCACAGTCACTGGTGGCCCTGGACCATGAGTTCTAAATCAAACACAGGCAGCAGCCATGAGTGCAGATGCTCTGAGTAGAGAGAGGGCAGATGAGGCAAGGGACAGGGATGCTAGGGTCTGGGGCTACATAACAAAGATCTGCTGATGAACAGAGCAGTACAAAGATGGTTTTTCCCCATGAGCAACTATAATAAGATGGCTGAGATTCTACCATTTCACACCGTAGGGACAAGATGCTGAACTAGGATTCCCGTAACAAAGCACCAGTCAGGCAAAAGGGGACCCATGTACTATCTTTGGGATTGTGACTTAAATTATTATAACGCAGAGAATTGCTTAGCAGCAAGCAAAATGTGTTGGTTCCAACCGTGAACTGCCATGATCCAAGTAAGCTGGCTCAGCCTGTATAGTTTATGACCCAAAGAGTGAGGAATAAGATTTGTGCCTTACAAAAAACAATTAAAAACAGACTCAAATACATATACACAAATTTTTATAGCAGCCCTATTCACAATAGTCAAAAGGCAGAAATAACTCAAATTTTCATCAACTGATAAATTGATAAGTACAATGTGACAAATCTATACAATGGAACAATATTCATCCATAAAAAGGAATGAAGTATTGATACACGCCACATTGTTGTTGAAACTCAAAAATATCATGATTAAGATGTCAGACACAAAAAGTCACATATGATTCATTCACATGAAATAGTTAGAATAGTAAATTCATAGAAACAGAAAGCAGACTGGTTGTTGTCAAGGGCTCAGGGAAGAGAAATGGGGAGTAACTGCAAATAGGCACAGGGTTTTATTTTGTGGTAGCAAAAATTGTTCTGGAACTACATAGAAGTGGTGGCTGTACAACATAATGAATGGACCAAACATCATTTAATTGTCCTCTTTAAAAATGGTTAATTTGGGCCAGGCACAGTGGCTCACGCCTATAATCCCAGCACTTTGGGAGGCTGAGGCAGGAGGATCACTAGTGGCCAGGAGTTCAAGACCAGCCTGGGCAACATAGCAAGACCCCATCTCTACAAAAAAATGTTTTTAAAAAAAATTAGCTAGTCGAGGTGGTGCACACCTGCAACCCCAGCTATCTGGGAGGCTGAGGCAGGAGGATCACTTGAGCCCAGGAGGTTAAAGCTGCAGTAAGCCATGTTTGTGCCACTGCACTCCAACCTGGGTGACAGAGCAAGACCCTATCTCAATAAAATAAATAAAATGGTTAATTTTATGTCATATGATTTTCACATCAATTTTTTTAAAATGAGAATAAAAACAAACACCTTAAGGATCCAGGAACCCTCCACCGGCAATTCTAACGCTGTCTGTCTGCCTGCCTCCATTTTCTCCTGCTCACCCTGAAAGGGCTTCTCTTTACTCCACAAGGTATGTGGGACATACAGAATATTTTACAATAAGGCTGATCTTATTTCTCCTTCATGTAGGCAGAACTGTATACCCAGGGCAACTGGATAAACACTGAGAGATACCAGAAGCAATGGCTCAAAATTACTTACTAAAGTAGGAAGTGAATCCACCAATAGAAGAGATTCCAAATTGTTAAAGTGGTTGTTTTAGAGAGATGAGACCAGGATCTTCTTTCCTCTATTTTCCACTTTTTTTTTTTTTTTTTTTTGAGACGGAGTCTCGCTCTGTCGCCCAGGCTGGAGTGCAGTGGCCGGATCTCGGCTCACTGCAAGCTCCGCCTTCCGGGTTCACGCCATTCTCCTGCCTCAGCCTCCCGAGTAGCTGGGACTACAGGTCCCCTCCACCTCGCCCGGCTAGTTTTTTTGTATTTTTTTAGTAGAGACGGGGTTTCACCGTGTTAGCCAGGATGGTCTCGATCTCCTGACCTTGTGATCCGCCCATCTCGGCCTCCCAAAGTGCCGGGATTTTCACAGGCTTGAGCCACCGCGCCCGGCCTATTTTCCACATTTTATTATGTGCAATTATAGTGCTTTTATAATAAGAAAAAAAGTTAAACTAATAAATTCTGTTATTCCTCAATTTCCTTATAACATTGACTATTTATTACACACAGAGCAGAATTCAGTAAGAAGCAATTCTGTCTCAGCAAAGCATGGGTCCCAGAGAGTACACATTAAAAAGAGAAAAGAGGCATAAAGTAGTCACTCCACCGAGTCCAGATTTGAAAATCTCTACTGTTCTGCATGACCCAGAGAAGGAGCAACATGGGCAAACTGATGCTTTTCAGAGATTCCCAAAACCTGCCACTTACAGCAGGGCGGGCTCTTTTCTATCCATGGATTGCTACCATTTCAGGTTTCTTTGGCTCACCTGTGCATTACTTATTTGACTTCAAGAGGAATCCTGCACAACTGTGGTCAAGGCATTGAAAAGATGAGATATGTGCTTTACAAAATGCAAATCTGAAATAACTGAACCATGACAAAATTTAAAAATAGCTATTTTTAAAATTTATGTTTCTTTTGAGACAGGGTCTCGCTCTGTCACCCAGGATGGAGTGCAGCAACACCATCTCTGCTCACTGCAACCTCTGCTTCCCAGGCTCAAGCAATCCTCCTGCCTCAGCCTCCCAAGTGGCTGGGACCACAGGCATATGCCACCACACTACACTAATTTTTTAATTTTTTGTAGACACAAGGTCCCACTATATTGCCCAGGTTGGTCTCAAGCTCCTGGGCTCCAGCAATCCTCCACCTTGGCCTCCCCAAAGTGCTGAGATTATAGGCGTCAGCCATTGCATCTGACCAGAAATGGCTATTTTAAAAATCCTATTTGGGGCCGGGCACAGTGGCTCACGCCTATAATCCCAGGACTTTGGGAGGCCAAGGTGAGTGGATCACCTGAGGTCAGGAGTTCGAGATCAGTCTGGCCAACGTGGTAAAACCCCGTCTCTAATAAAAATACAAAAAAATTAGCTGGGCCTGGTGGTGAGCACCTATAATCCCAGCTACTTGGGAGGCTGAGGCTGAGGCTCAAGAATCGCTTGAACCCGGGAGGTGGAGGTTGCAGTGAGCCGAGATCACGCCATTGCACTCCAGCCTGGGCAACATGAGCGAAACTCCATCTCAATCAATCAATCAATCAATCAATCCTATTTGGAACAATTAATCTAGTGCCAGTGGCCACATATAAACATACCACTCTCTTGACTATCCTTTGGGCAAATCCAAAGGTCTTATCCCAAATGCCCCTCTCTTTCTCCGCAGCTTCTGGTGCTCCTGAGCATGCCCACCTTTCAAAGCTGGGATGAAAAACCATCCGAATTTTCTTCCTGTATCTGAGTGTACATCCTTTAGCTCATCCGTGTCCTCTATATTCCTCTATCCCCCAATTATGGGTGAACCCCAAGATCCAGCCTTCCATTGTCCGTATGGACTTTTCTCTACAAAGAACTTCTTTTTGTGTGTCTTCAACTGTCACCTCTTCTCAGAAGAATCACAGATCTCCACTGTGAGTCCTCAAAATAACTCAGATTTCCAACTGTCACAAAGGGCTGCCACTTCGAGGATCCCCCAACCCACGGTCTTGTTCTCCCCTTTCTCATTACATCATTTATCCACCAGGTGGTCCCCACCTCAGCCTCCACTCACAAGTCATCTGCAATTCTCCCCATTCCTTTTTTTTCTTTCTTTCTTTAAGACAGAATCTCATTTTGTAGCCCAGGTTAGAGTGCAGTGGCACAATCTCGGTTCACTGCAACCTCAGTCTCCCAGGTTCAAGCAATTCTCGTGCCTCAGTCTCCCAAGAAGCTGGGATTACAGGCGGGCACCACCACACCTGGCTAATTTTTGTACTTTTAGCAGAGATGGGGTTTCACCATGTTGGTCAGGCTGGTGTCAAACTCCTGACCTCAGGTGATTCACCCACCTTGGCCTCCCAAAGTGCTGGGATTACAGGTGTGAGTCACCAGACCTGGGCTATTACTTCTCTCACTGTGGTAGCAAACCTTCTCAAGTGCCCTCCTCAGAGCTGTCCTTTCCTTAAACTACTCACTGGCATTACCCCCATCCATATCTGCATTGACTCCCAATAAGTCTTTCAAATGAGTGGTTAAGACATAGACCCCTTCACACTAAACACAGAGAGAGAAGACAGTTTGAGTCAACAAGATTTTGTCTAGTCAGGAAGTCAAAAGTGTCTCAGTGAGGGAATTTAACATGGAAAATCGGTTACGCAGAGGATGGAACAGCAGAAAGAACAGCCAAGAAGAGGAAGGCAACCTGAAGATGAGCTGCGTGGGAAACTGCTACACCCTCCAGGGCTGCAGGATCACGGGAAGAGGGGCTGGAAGCAGGGCCCAGAAGCTGCAGCCAACCTGCAAGACCAGACACACAGCGGGGCTGCCTATGGGACGAGGAGCCAGCAGGGACGCAGTCCAGAGCTCTCCCAAGGTGAGCTGAAGGACAGAAGCACGCCAGCCCCTCCTGCCTCCGAGGCTTCTGCCAGCACCTCCCTCAGGCTGAGCCTACCTGCAGCAGGGACCCTGGGAAAGGCAAAGTCACAGGTGTCACCAGTTTGTGCTATACAAGATGATGCAGAATCAGGGTTGAGTTCAGGGGACACCTGCCCCGAAGCTTTGTTGTTCCTTTGGTCCTGGACATGGTGTTGTAGGGTTCTATATACTCTGGCATAACCCCTTGTGGTCTTTCCTTAAGTTTACCTCTTGCTGAACTGCCTTCCTTGACTCAGGCATACGTTTTATCTTCTCTTCTGCTGTCACTCTCTGCTTGTCCTGGAAGAATTTCACATCTCCCTTTCCCACTACAAGCTCCCCACAGCTTGTTCAAATACAGACATATGGCAAGTTCAAGGTCATGGTAGAAAATGCATTGTGAGTCTCATCTCAAACATGAAGAACACGAATTCCGTGATCTGGTTCCAGTTCCACCCAGTGACGTTTTTCGTCAGTATATTTTTAAAACTCATGCTCTACTACTCTCAAGTGCCCTATTGCATTTAAAATAAAAAGTAACCAGGTTAAAGAATAACATGTTCCTAGGCCAGAGCCGCTGCTTCAACCTCTTACTTGTGTTTCTGCCCCAGAATAAATGGGAGCAATGACTGCCTCCCACGTGCCTGCTCCCTGCTCTGACCTCTTGCTCAGGTTTAAGGATTAACATAGAACAGCTGAAAAAGCATGTCTGGCCAAAAGCCAAGAATGCAAGGCCATCTAAAAGCACGGCCAATGGTCTAAAAGATTGTCTGATACATTAAAATGAAATAGAAGGAAAGGTACACCTTACTTGTTTCTCTTCTTCATTTAATCACATCCTTTTTTTTTTTGAGACGGAGTCTTGCTCTGTCACCCAGGCTGGAGTGCAGTGGCTGGATCTCAGCTCATTGCAAGCTCCACCTCCCGGGTTCACACCATTCTCCTGCCTCAGCCTCCCGAGTAGCTGGGACTACAGGCGCCTGCCACCTCACCTGGCTAGTTTTTTTTTTTTGTATTTTTCAGTAGAGACGGGGTTTCACCGTATTAGCCAGGATGGTCTCGATCTCCTGACCACGTGATCCACCCGTCTCGGCCTCCCAAAGTGCTGGGATTACAGGCTTGAGCCACCGCGCCCGGCCCTAATCACATCCTTAACAGTGACATATACATGTCAGTGAGGAACCCTCTCCATTAAACTGACTGACAGTGGCCTAAACTTCAAGATCCCTTTCATTACTTAGCAAAAAGTTCAGAGTTGGGTGGTCTCAGGGCCAGTTTGGTGGCTCTTTCCACCTGAATCTGGCTAGCCGTGTGATTTGCTCTGTCCAAGAGACTGTGATCAAAGTGACATTGTGTCAGTTCCAAGCCTAGGCTTCAAGATGCCTTTCAACTTCTGCTCCTGCTACTTTTGAAACTCTGCCAAGTCACATGTGAACAGAACCAACCACCACTAGACATGCGAGGCCATCCAGGAATACAAGCTCCCCTGACCCACTTGCCAACAAATCAACTGAGCCTGCCCAGATAAGAAGAAATGTCCAGCAGAGCTATAAGCTAAATAAACGATTGTAGCTTTAAGGCATTAAGTTTGGGGAAGTTTGTTACACAGCAATAGATAGTACGGGCAATTTGAGCATACATTTATAACATTAAAAGTTGGATAGGATCTGAGTATATCTTTAAGTCTAATCCTCCCTTTTAGTGAGAAAACTGAGGCCCAGAAAAACAGAGCAATTATCTCTAAAGCACACAGAGGCATGACTAGAAGATTCCTTCTGGTCCTGCCTGTGTGTGCTTTAGAGATAATTCTAGGTCTAGAATTCTAGGTTTCACTAGCCTTACCAAGGTCTCACTTCATACCGTACAAGGCCTTTCCTTGGCTCAAGGGTCTACTATATAACCAAAAAAATACCCGCCAAGAGATTGCTATAACACTGTTATACGAGAGATTAGATAAGACTTATATGCATTCCACTAAATATCATGCAGCTATTTTAAATGACAGCTCCATATACATACATATACACAAACACTAGCATGAAAAAATGTCCAAGACTGCACTGGGTACAGTGGCTCACATCTGTAATCCCAGCACTTTGGGAAGCCAAGGCAGAAGGATTGATTGAAGCCAGGAGTTTGAGACCAGCCTGGGCAACATAGTGAGCCTCCTTCTCTACAAAAATTTAGCCAGGCATGATGGTTCACACCTGTAATCCCAGCACTTTGGGAGACCGAGGCAGGTGGATCACCTGAGATTGGGAGTTGGAGACCAGCCTGGCCAACACAGTAAAACCCCGTCTCTACTAAAAATTAACAAATTAGCTGGGTGTGGTGGTGCATTCCTGTAATCCCAGCTACTCAGAAGGCTGAGGCAGGAGAATAATTTGAACCCAGGAGACGGAGGTTGCAGTGAGCCGAGATCACACCACTGCACTCCAGCCTGGGTGACACAGCAAAACTCTGTCTCAAAAAAAAAAAATTAAAAACTAGCTGGATATGGTCACACACACCTGTAGTCCTAGCTACTCAGGAGACTGAGGCAGAAGGATCTCTTAAGCTTAGGAGTTTGAGGCTGCAGTGAGCTACAATCATACCACTGTACTCCAGCCCAGGCTACAGAGCAAGACTCCATCTCAAAAAGAAAAAGAAAAAAATTTCCAAGACCTAGTTAAGTGAAAACTACAAACAAAAAACAAACACAATAAATCACGAGAGAAAATATAAAATATCCCCACTTTCCCCTTTGTTGAAAACAATATTCACATTTACTTGCCCAGAATGGTTACTTTGGAGAACAGAGTGGAGGGGCAAATAGCCAAGGGGCAGCAAAAAGCTTCCAACATGTAAAAAAGGAAACCAAATTCTACTTTATTAAAACAAATGTGAGAGAGAAATTTCACTGTCCATAGAAATGAGCAGAGGTCAGCGGCAGAGCGCTCCCAGGTAACTCTCACAACCCCCTCTGCAAATAAAGCTGGCAATTATACTATTCGTCATCATGCCATCATTATAATCATGATATTAATAGCTACTGAAACTGCCTTTGATTAAACCTCTCCAAAAGCATTAATTTACTTGCCTTGCAATGTCTCTGTAAAACACAAGAAGGAAACGTTCCCTCTACTTTACAGAATAAGAAACTGAAGTACAAAAAAAAAAGGAAACAGCTCAAGGTCAAGGCCAATGACAGAACTACTGAGAAGAATACTCGAGTTTCTTCCATTCCTGAACTGCCCCCATTAATGTGGTGTGCCTGCATATAATTTGGTATAAGAAGTAATGAGGAAAGTATGAACAACATGACACTGGCTTCAAAACCAGAAAATCAAAGCAGTTATCCAAGGCCAGTATCTAAAGTTGCAAAAAAAATTTCACAAGAGAAAAGACAGATGTCTTTTTCTCATTTCAAAAGCCAAGGAACGCTCTAGTAACATTCTTTTGTATTTCAAAAATCAGATTCTAAAAAACACACTTCCTCAAGTTTAACCAGTCTGTACTATGCATCCCACTGGGGGGAGAAAATATTTATAGTTTCACAATGTACAGAAATCCCTGATGCCTTGGAAGGCTGTGTCGAGAAGTCCTAAGAGAGACATACTTCTTTCTCAGCCAGAGATATGAAGGAGAGCTGAAGAGTAAACGCGCCCCTCCAATCCCACTTCCCAGTTCAGCCCTGGCCCCTCCATCGTTTACCTTTGATGACCAATGAAAAGGAAACCGGCAAGAGCCTCTCTCCGCATCTGCCCGCAGCAGGATGAGGGAGGAGGAGGCACTGCTGTCGGTCCACACCATGGCAGAGTGGCTACAGCCCATAAGGAGGGCCAGAAGGTGCCCGGGCCAAGGCTCTGCCACTCCTACCCAGACCAGCACGACTCACACGAGCTATCAAACTTCAGCCTCAAGAGAACATTCTCCTCAATCTCTTCTCCACTCTGTCAGTGCAACACAGGGCACAGGGGCATAAAACTTCCGAAAGATGTGATTTGCTTCTTCAGCAACGTGTGCCAGAGGTGTCAGGCAGCTCTCCTCTGATTTGTGCAGTGTCCTGGCAAAGGGTGTCTCAGACTGCAAAGTTCAGAACCCCTCCATCCTGTGACTGAGTCCGGCGATCCCTGGAGCCAGGCAGAGCGGGACTCAGAGAACATTCTAGCTTCGCTGCTGAAACATCTCTCACTCTGCACCCCTTCCTGGGGGAGATGCCCAGGAGTCTCAAAGACATGATGGATAGGCTGCCTTGCATCTGGCAAAGAGAACAAGTCCCTTCCCAAGAGTAAAAGCTCAACTGCAGAACCACCCCATTGGCCTTGCTTCTCCCCTTATACACTGAAACACCATTCCCAGCAGCTGCAGGGTGAAAAAAAAACCTCAAGTGAAGAGCCGAACATATGGGGATGACCTCAAGTCTCACTTCTGTCATGCCCTAGCCATGTGACCATTTAACCTCCCTGGGCCTCAGTTTCCTCATTTGCAGAAATGGAGATACGACCTCCCCACAAGATTGTTGTGAGCATTATCTGAGGCAGGGAATTCTCAATGAGGGTGACTATGCTCCTTCCCCTCCCCCAAAGCATTCAGCAAAGTCCGGAGACCTTTTTTGTTGTCATAACCAGCAGTCGGGGGCAGGGGGTGGGGGGGAAGGAGGTACACTATCAGGACGTAAAGAGTGGCCGGGCGCGGTGGCTCAAGCCTGTAATCCCAGCACTTTGGGAGGCCGAGACGGG
>NW_012119154.1:4434004-4436652 GCF_000951035.1 Colobus angolensis palliatus
TGCACTCCAGCCTGGGCGACAGAGCAAGACTCTGTCTCAAAAAAAAAAAAAGAAAGAGTACAGGGATGTTGCTGAACATCCTACGGTGCTCATGACAACCGCTTCACAACAACTATTATCCAGCCAAAAATGTCAGCAGTATCAAGGTGGGAAAACCCTGGGATGAGGTGATGCACGTGAAAGAAACCTACGAACGACAGTGCACTATTTACTACAATTATAATAGGAGAAAAACACGTTTTTGTGACATTTGAGCAACCTACTCCTGTGGCACAAAGTTTTTTTCCTGTTTTTTTTGTTTGTTTGTTTGTTTGTTTGGAAACAGGGTTTCACTCCCATCACCCAGGCTAGAGTGCAGTCGCAGGCTCTCAACACTACAACCTCCAACCAGGCTCAAGCAATCCTCCTGCCTCAGCCTCCCAAGTAACTGGAACTACAGGCACACGCCACCACACCTGGTAAATTTTTCTATTTTTAGTAGAGACGGGGTTTCACCATGTTGGCCAGGCTGGTCTTGAACTCCTGACCTCAAGTGATCCGCCTGCCTCGGCCTCCCTAAGTGCTGGGATTACAGGCGCGAGCCACCACGCCTGGCTCTGTTTTTTTTTGTTTTTGTTTTTGTTTTTTTTTTGTAGTACATGAATACATGATGAGAATCTAGTAATATAAAGGTTCTACGCTATAAATTGTAAAGAAAGAGTACCAAGGGCAGTGTGCCCCACACATAGGCAGTTTATAAATGCCTACTGCCCAATGCAATGCACTGGAGTTCATAAGGTTTTTTCACATGAAAAAGGGCTTTTCAGTCCAAAGAGGTATGCACATCTGCCAAGCAACAAGGCTTAGGAGGGATACAAGATGCCATTAAGATAAGCTGCCAAGTAGATGAATGAAAAATAAATATCCTAATACAGGTAATCAGGCATCAGCAACCTTTTCTAGTTCCTGACCTGGCCTAAAGAGGATTCAGAGGGAAGAAAGATTGTGAAGGCAAGTGCCAACTAATTAATGAAACACAGAGTTCCACTTCAAATGTCCCTATATCCTAACCCCCAGTGTGGTTCCTGATAACCTGTCTAGGTAACTGAGGGTCAGCATCAAGGGGTCTGTGAAGGGCTGAAAAAGTAGCTAAAAATAGAAGTTGATGGAGGCAAAGTCTATGGTAGAGAAACAGGATCATCTAATTTGTACCACAGGCAAGAGTGGTAGGGAAGGTCAATGCTGGGCAGAAAGAAAAATGCAAATCAAGGTTAGCCACCTTGGAATACAGCTTGGATGTATGGAAGGAAGAAAGGATCGATGCTATAGTTTCTCCAGCCCAGAACTAACTCTACTTAAATATTAACCTCAAAATGCTCAATTAACTCCCCAGACATCTTCATTTTCCTACTTACTATTATTTACACAGTTTTTCTTCTCTTCTTGGGCTGAGACACATCAGCTCACTGCTGCCACATTTAAGAAGTGCCTCCACATTCTGTTCTAACTTAAGACAGAGCCTCTGCTCTCACCTGGCTGCACCACCCACACATTAGGGATCACACACATGAGGTGGCAGCCCAGTCCAATGGTGCTGGAACAGCCGAGGCCTGGCTCCAAAATGCAGCCCCTTATCAGATATGCAACCTAAGGCAGTTATTTATAAGGTTTCAGGGTTTTATCCTCATTGACTATTAAAAAAGTAAGACATAGCACAAACTGGGTGGAGCCCACCACAGCTCAAGGAAGCCTGCCTGCCTCTGTAGAACTCCACCTCTGGGGACAGCACATAGCTAAACAAAAAGCAGCAGAAACCTCTGCAGATGTAAATGTCCCTGACTGACAGCTTTGAAGAGAGCAGTGGTTCTCCGAGCACGGAAGTTGAGATCTGAGAACGGACAAACTGCCTGCTCAATTGGGTCCCTGACCCCTGAGTAGCCTAACTGGGAGACATCTCCCACAAGGTGCAGACTGACACCTCACACCTCACAAAGCTGGGTACACCTCTGGAACAAAGCTTCCAGACAAAGAATCAGACAGCAACACTTGCTGTTCAGCAATATTCTATCTTTTGCAACCTCCGCTGCTGATACCCAGGCAAACAGGGTCTGGAGTGGACCTCAAGCAAACTCCAACAGACCTGCAGCTGAAGGTCCTGACTGTTAGAAGGAAAACTAACAAACAGAAAGGACACCCACACCAAAACCCCATCAGTAAATCACCATCATCAAAGACCAAAGGCAGATAAAACCACAAAGATGGGGAAAAAGCAGTGCAGAAAAGCTGGAAATTCAAAAAACAGAGTACATCTCCCCCTCCAAAGGAACGCAGCTTATCACCAGCAACGGAACAAAGCTGGACGGAGAACGACTTTGACAAGTTGAGCAAAGAAGGCTTCAGTTGATCAAAATTCTCAGAGCTGAAGGAGGAACTACATACCCAATGCAAAGAAACTAAAAACCTTGAAAAAAGAATGGAAGAATGGATAACTAGAATAACCAATGCAGAGACGTCCATAAACGAACTGACAGAGATGAAAACCATGACACAAGAACTAAGTGACAAATGCACAAGCTTCAGTAACCAACTCAATCAACTGGAAGAAAGAGTATCAATGATTAAAGATCAAATGAATGAAATGAAGTGAGAAGAGAAGTTTAGAGAAAAAA
>NW_012119154.1:4440727-4442597 GCF_000951035.1 Colobus angolensis palliatus
ACTATCCTAAATATATATGCACCCAATACAGGAGCACCCAGATTCATAAAGCAAGTCCTTAAAGACTTAGAAAGAGACTTAGACTCCTATACAATAATAATGGGAGACTTTAACACCCCACTGTCAACATTAGACAGATCAACGAGACAGAAAGTTAACAAGGATATCTTGTTATCCTTGTAAATGATGAGTTAATGGGTGCAGTACACCAACATGGCACATGTATACATATGTAATAAACCTGCACATTGTGCACATGTACCCTAGAACTTAAAGTATAATTAAAAAAAAAGATGTTTGCCTAGTGTGAGATATTTTACTTTTTTTACTTTTTCTTTTTGCATATTTCTATTGTTAACACCCAATATGGTTTTTTTTGTTGTTGTTGTTTTGTTTTTGTTTTTTTTTTTAGATGGAGTCTCACTCTGTTGCCCAGGCTGGAGTGCAGTGGTGTGATCTCTGCTCGCCGCAACCTCTGCTTCCCAGGTTCCAGCAATTCTCCTGCCTCAGTCTCCCTAGTAGTTGGTATATTAGAGGTGCCTGCCACCATGCCTAGCTAATTTTTGTATTTTTAGTAGAGACAGGGTTTCGCCATGTTGGCCAGGCTGGTCTTGAACTCCTGACCTCAGGTGATTCACTCGCCTCAGCCTCCCAAAGTGTTGGGATTACGGGCATGAGCCACCACACTCGGCTGTATTTTCTATATAAAAAAAAAAAAACATACACAAAATATTACTTAAGGACAATGTATAAGGAGATAATCTGTGTTTGGGGAGAAAAAAAAACAAAAAACAAAAAGTAAGGCATACCTGATAAGGATATTGTAAGGATTAAACTAAATAATATCTATTAAAGTACTTAACACTGTGCCTGGCATTTTGATCAAGTGTGATAGATACTGGCATAACAATGTTCATCTATTTGTATAAAATATTCTTTAAGGTCACTCACAACCTTCTTTCATGATATATACATTATATCTCAGTAAAGCTTTTTTTCTTTTTTAAGGATAACTTTATTCCAAAGATAACATACAGAACGGTCTAGAGAGATTGCCTAACTGTAAAGGCCAAACTGAACCCAGTGGAGGTTTTTTCAACGGCCTGCTCTGATCTTCCTTTTAAATGTCATCTTCCACAATACACTGTGTGCCTCACTCTCCAAGCCCGAGTGTTCTAACCAGTTCTCTGCATCAGCCTGGCTGCCACGGCCCCATAATGCCTCCTTTCCCAAATTTTCTTAGTCACTCAGTTCCTTTGTGGTTAGTCTCAGCTAAGACAATAGCAAATGAATAAATTACTTTTCTTAAAATTCATATTATTAACATGAAAATGACTAATAGGTAACTTCTCCCAAAGAATATATACATTTTTCTTCAAAACTGAATGTTTTTAAAAGTGTTAGACTATATATAATTTTACAACCTTTTTATAATACATATACAATATACACTTTTATAAAAGTTTACACAGAAATAATTTCAAATTTATAGAAAGTTGAAAAGAAAACCCACCATGTATCCTTTACTCAGTTTTACCAATTACTAACATTTTATCTCATTTGTTTTATTTGTTCCCTCTGTTCTCTCCTGCCCCTCTTTAAAATAAACACATACACACACTTAATTATTATATGAATAAATGAATGAAACTTTTTCCTAATTTAAGGGTAAGGCCTTTTACCCTTAAATACCTCTAACTGCTTCAGTATATCTTTCTAGAAACAAGGATATTTTCTATGTAACCACAGGACAGTCACCAAGTGCCTTTATCCTATCTACTGTCTGTATTCCAATTAATTCCATGTCAGTGTAAAATCAGATCTAGTTTAGGGTCAGGTATCACATTTGGTTGTTTTTTTTTTTTTTTTT
>NW_012119154.1:4443092-4445284 GCF_000951035.1 Colobus angolensis palliatus
GCATGTTCTCACTCATAGGTGGGAACTGAACAATGAGATCACTTGGACTCGGGAAGGGAAATATCACACACCGGGGCCTATTATGGGGAGGGGGGAGGGAAGGCACTGGGAGTTATAACTGACGTAAATGAGGAGTTGATGGGTACTGACAAGTTAATGGGTGCAGCACACCAACATGGCACATGTATACATATGTAACAAACCTGCACGCTGTGCACATGTACCCTAGAACTTAAAGTATAATAAAAAAAAAAGAAAAAAGGCCTATTTACGTACACATGTATGGTGCAATAAACTAGTTTGACTGAATCAAAACTGCACCATTTTGGTTTTTCCTAAAAAATATATATATTTATACATGTATATGTCATATATGTTTATATATATGTTTATATTATACACACACACACAATTTTAATCTAAAGGCCTTCTTGACCTAAAATAATCTTCCTGGGTAGTGTTAAAACTTTCCTTTCAGGCAAGGCAGGCAGCCAAATGTTAAAATTATGCTGGAGAAGGTATGCAAAATTGTTGCACTTTATTAAGCCAATAAAAAAAAATCCCCAAACTTTATTGTTTTAATAAAAGCTGTTCTTAAATTGTGTTTTATTTACTTAATTTGATGGTACGTTTAGGAGGGTGATGTTTTACACTTAGTTTTAAGTACCCAAAAGGTAATTATCTGTGAAAAATTCTAGAAGAAAAATGGCACTGAGCTTAATAAAACATGGAAGCAAAATTACCCAATAGCAGAAATAAGAAGATAGAGCCAAGGGAAGAGTCAATTCTCAGATGAGCTTGTCCAACTTTACTAAGGGAGTTTATCAAGCCTAAACTCATTGAAATTTTTCCCTCAGAGACTTGCTACTTAGGAAAACATATTATCCTCATACTCTGCTTTTCAACCTGGAGCACTTTATATCTCAGTCTCAACAGGAGATGCAATATATCTTACTTTTCACCCATTGATTTGGGAAAGAAAATAAAACAGCTTTAAAATATTTTATCAGGCTAGTGTATCATTCAGTAAGATGTACGAGTTGAATGTAAGATACACCTGGCATAGTGTATCTATGCCAGGCATAGATACCTGTAAGCCAGGCATAGTGGCTCATGCCTGTAATCCCAGTGCTTTGGGAGGCCAAGGTGGGAGGATTACTTGAGGCCAGGAGATCGAGACCAGCCTGGCCAACATGGTGAAACCCCGTCTCTACTAAAAATACAAAAATTACCCGAGCATGGTAGCAGGCGCCTGTAATCCCAGCCACTTGGGAGGCTGAGGCGGGTGAATCGCCTGAACCTGGGAGGTGGAGGGTTCAAGGATCACGCCACTGCACTCCAGCCTGGGTAACAGGGTGAGACCCTGCCTTGAAAAAGAAGTTTTCATGTGGGCAGTACCAACCCTCTTCAATCTCCAGTGGCATTCACAACCCCTGCCCTCTACAACAGCTTACAGAACCCAAGACAGGAGCTAGCTCTGCTAATCAGCCAACCACCCCAGCACAGGAGGGTTTTGTCGAGGAAGAGGCCACTCAATAGACACTGTTAATCACTATTTAATTCAAATAAAGGGGAGAGAAGTAGCACCTCCCCGCAAAGAGCACTAAACTTTAAACATTTCAAATTATATCTAGTAAAAGCAATTCAGAGTAACAAGAAGAGAAGCCTAATCTGAACTGGCAGAAATTTGGAATTATTGAACATCTTGAAAGTCTTAACATCTAATGTCCTTGAAGTGAAGAATATAATGAGAAGCAGATTCATCAGTGACTGCCCGATGGAGAGCATCTCCCTGCAGATAAAACGACCAACTCAATAGTGGCTCATGAGAGCACAGCACTCAGCAAAACACGCTCGGCTCCAGGTTTTAAAATACATTTTTAATAATTTAAATTTTTAACCACTTGAGTAACTACATTCTTTAATTGACCAGTTGACCAATGATACAACTGACCAATGCAAAAGATGAAAATTTTGAATAATATCAAAAGGTATACCTAAATCCCTACATACTTTCAACCATAAATCTCTTGTTCCCCTAACAGCACCCCTGGCAACCACTACTACTGGCCTCTTGTGTGTCCTTCCAAAGATTGGTGAGGCAGAGGCGGGGGGTGGGTGAAGACAGGGAGGGGGCGAAAGGGGGAGAGAGAAGGTTGGGGAGAGAGGGAGAAAGGGGGAGGGAGAGAAGG
>NW_012119154.1:4446038-4452272 GCF_000951035.1 Colobus angolensis palliatus
CAGGGGAGTAATTATGGAACACTGCAGCCTTGACCTCCCTGGGCTTAAGAGATCCTCCCATCTCAGCCTCCTGAGTATCTAGCTGGAACTACAGGAGCACGCCACCACACCAGGCTAATTTTTTTATATTTCTGTAAGACAAGGTTTCCGTATGTTGCCCAGGCTGGTCTCGAACTCCTGGGCTCAAGCAATCCTCCCATGTCAGCCTTCCAAAGTACTGGGATTACAGGTATGAGCCACTGTGCCCAGCCCTCCATGCTTTTTAACCTTTTCATCAACTTTAATTAAATTTCTCTTTTATCTCAGAAGCTCAGCTTTTTATCAGCAATACCCCATTTCATTTCACAAGCTGTGCCTTTCCAGTCTTGGGCAGTCAGGTACTGCTTGTTTCCCAGGGCCCAACGTAGCCGGGTCCTGAAAGCCCAGTACTCCTCATGGAAACTCATTCAGTGTCTGGCTCTCTACTAAGAGCATGACAGACATGATCTCATTAATCCTCACCACAGCACACAATTCAATCCTCACACATCAACAATTATTGTCCCCATTTCAAGGAATAACTTGCCCCAGTAGCACTACAGGGCTAGTTCTGAACCCAGTACTGCCCTCCCCACCCCCACCAAGAGCCTAGAGCATTTGCCTTTAATCCCACAGTCTCACAGAAAGTGAGATGGGAGCCACTCAAAATCAGATGCACAACGTGAACAAGGCCAGCCTGGCTGAGTCTGGATTATACTGGAGCTTTCCGATGCGTGGAGAATATAAACATTTGGGCAGTCTATCAAACCATTTAGGGGGAAAGTTATAACAATCAGGTTTTACAGATGCTTCTTAGCCACTCCTTCCTGATCATCTTCAGGTGGAACTTGGCTTAACAACCAAGTTATCGGCCAATAGAAATATTCTAGCAGAATTGGGTGAATCTGTGTTATAAAAAGAGTATTGTGACATGCTTAATGTTACTTAACCCTAACAACTGCCCTGTAGAGTTGATGCCATTATTTTGCTCAATTTACAGAAGTGAAAACTGAGGCTAAGAGCGATTACTCATTTACTGAGTTACTTGAGATTACAAAGCTAGGTAGTAGCCTGTGAGTGGCCCAGGTACAGCCAGAAACCAGGTGTTTTTTTTTTTTTGAGACAGAGTCTCACTCTGTCACCCAGGCTGGAGTGCAGTGGTGCGATCTTGGCTCACTGCAAGCTCCACCTCCCAGGTTCACACCATTCTCCTGCCTCAGCCTCCTGAGTAGCTGGGACTACAGGTGCCCACCACCACGCCCAATTTTTTTTTTTTTTTTTTTGTATTTTTACTAGAGACAGGATTTCACCATGTTAGCCAGGATGGTCTTGATCTCCTAACCTCGTGATCCACCCACCTCAGCCTCCCAAAGTGCTGAGATTATAGGCATGAGCCACTGCACCCAGCCCCAGGTTTTTTTGTTTTTTTTTTTACCTAATTCCCTACATTGTCTACCACACCAGATCCTCCATTTGTTCTAAAAAATTTTGTCTATGTCAAAAAAAAATGGGAAATTAAAGAGACAAACCATGAAATGGGAGCTGGAGCTTCCAGATAGCTGAACACAGGAGGGTCTAGGAGGGTGGCCGCCCAGGGAGGGCTTAGAAGCTCCACACCCCTTCCCCTATACCTCATCCTACATATCTCTCCATCTGTATCCTTTATAATAAACTGGCAAACGTAAGTTTCAAAGGGCAGATTTACAACGTGTACAGCTACTTGCCTCCAGCCATGCAGGTTGCTCTCATTAGTGCCATGCTGCCTCACGAAATCCTGGAGACGACCAACAAATTCATGATGGAGCCAATCCCCATCTTGATGAAATGGCTTTCTTTTGCCCTTTCACTTTCTGCCATGGGATGCCACAGCAAGAAGGTCCTCACCAGACGCTGGTCCCTCAACCTTGGACTTCCATCAAGGGAACATCATTAATGTCATCATCATCCCAAAATGAACCTCCCCTAGGCTCCTTAAGTTTATTTTTCTGTGCAACAACTGCTTGTGCTGAGACATTGGAAAGGGTTTTGGTTCCAGAATCCTCGAGGAACACGCAACTTATTACAGACCCTTACACCTTGGAGTATAATCACACTTCTGCTTAGGAAGGCCAAGAGCCCAGCAAAGCAGGTGGCACTTCCACATGTAATCAGACTGGCCCTTGAGGTCTAACAGTGAGTGAAATTTTCCAATGGACTTGGAGGTTGCCATATAGGACTTACTCTAATAACAGTTCCATTTGGGCATGGAGAATATGTTAAGAATGGTGTGGTGGACATTGCTCATATATACATGGTAATCCTCTCCCTCCTGCGCACACTGGAACCAGCCTTTCCTGCCCCCTTACGTGTAGGCTGAGTCAGTGAAAAGCCCTTTCTTTCCCTGTGCCCTAAAAGGCCTTGTATTTGAAAATGAAAGCGTAAGATTTTGAAGAAGCCTACACTTCGGCAACCTTTGAATCATTCACTGCACAAAGCACAGTCACCAGTCACCAGACCTATGATGGGCCAACTCTCTACATGAAGAAGCACATCCAGAGATGCATCTTACTTGCCCCCAGGTCTACGGAGTTATAAAAAGGAAGGAATTAAGCATTTTGTTTTTGGATGGTCCAAAGGAAAATGTCACTGAGTGAGCGACCTTAACCAAGTCATGAAACTGCATTAGAAGGACTTACTATGGGAGAAGAATGAGGGGCTCCAGGCAGAAAGCCCCAAGGCAATAAAGAGACAAGGAAGTGATAAAAGGGGACTGAATGACCAAGAAGGCCAGGGTTATGAGTCACATTCTCCACCATTGCCACCACATCTTATCTGATGACCTGACTAACCACATTAAAAAAGTTTATGTATGTTCTTCTTAGTTTATTCTACTCAAAACACCATTAAAAATACCTTAGCTCCCTTTTTCTGTTTTTTGTTGTTGTTGTTTTTAGATGGAGTTTCACTCTGTCGCCCAGGCAGGAGTGCAGTGGCGCAATCTCGACTCACTGCAGCCTCCACCTCCTGGGTTCAAGCAATTCTCCTGCCTCAGTCTCCTGAGTAGCTGGGACTACAGGTGCCCACCACCACGCCTGGCTAATTTTCTTTTTTTTTTTTTGTATTTTTAGTAGACATGGAGTTTCATCATGTTGGCCAGGCTGGTCTTAAACTCCTGACCTCAAGTGATCCGCCCACCTCAGCCTCCCAAAGTGCTGGAATTACAGTTGTGAACCACCACATGTGGCCAAAAATGCCTTAGTTCTTAAGTCCACAGGTTATTAAACATACATTGCTCTAACCCATACTATGGATGAAAATTGAAAATTAAGCCAATAACATAAATTATTAGTTTAGAAATCACAGATTTAGAATAAGTCACGTTTTTAATCAATGTGTTTATTTTTTATTTTCACTGGGTTGGTTTGGGGGTCATTAGGATATTTTGAAGGCATATATAGTCATCCCTTGGTGTCCATGGGGGATTAGTTCCATGACCCTTCTAATACCAATATTCACAGATGCCCAAGTCCCTGATATCAAATGGCATTGTATTTGCATATAACCTATGCCTATATATTCCACTGTAAATCATCTCTAAATTACTTATGTCTAATGCAATGTAAATGCTATGTAAAGTTATTTGTATTGTTTAGAAAAATAATGACAAGATTAAAAATGTACCCATGTTCAAAACAGATGCCATTTTTTTTTTAGGATATTTTTGATCCAGAGTTGGTTGAATCCACAAAGGCAGAACCCGCAGATACAGAGGACTGATTGTATATAGAACTAGAAACTCAGAATTTACGTTGTAGCTTGTATCATTCTTCAAAAATTGATTAATACCATTAACATTATTGGCCTCTTTGGTGACACTAACCATTCCCTTGGCAATTTTGTACTGGTTTTCTATTACTGCCTAACTACCCCAAAACGAGAGGTTAAAAGTGACTACTATTATATTTTCTCTCAACATGTGTCAGGAACTGAGGCCGGTCTCCCTTGTGCGATTCTTTCTATTCTGGGTGGCATCACCTTGGGTCACTCAGTGGTAGTTGGTCAGTAGCTAGAGTTGTCTGGAGGGGTCATGAAGGCCTTGGGCGTATCCTGGTGCCCTGAGAGGGGCAGCTGGAAGCCTGGATTTGGCTGTGTCCCTTCACGTATTCTTAGAGCCTTGCAATATTTACAGGGTGGCTCAGGGTTCTGAGCCAAGTTTTCTCACAGCCCACGTGTGGAACCGTCAGTGGTACTTTGATTTTTCATCAAAGCTGCCACACGCCAGGCTCAGAAATAGCCCCTTTTGGCCGGGCGTGGTGGCTCAAGCCTGTAATCCCAGCACTTTGGGAGGCCGAGACAGGTGGATCACGAGGTCAGGAGATCGAGACCATCCTGGTCTACACGGTGAAACCCCGTCTCTACTAAAAATACAAATAAAACTAGCCGGGCGAGATGGCGGGTGCCTGTAGTCCCAGCTACTCGGGAGGCTGAGGCAGGAGAATGGCGTGAACCCGGGAGGCGGAGCTTGTAGTGAGCCGAGATCACGCCACTGCACTCCAGCCTGGGCGACAGAGCGAGACTCCGTCTCAAAAAAAAAAAAAAAAAAAAGAAATAGCCCCTTTATGCATTGCATGCCTCTATCAAAATATCTCATGTACCTCACAAATATATACATTACGTACCCTCAAAAATTAAAAAAAAAAAATTTGCAAAGAAAAAAATAGCACCTGCCTTTTTGATAGGAATGCTGACAGGAAAGTTTCAAAGAATCTGTGGCTATCTTTAATCTGCCCCAGCCTGAGACCAAAGGACCACACATAGACATGCAAAGTATAAGCTCAAATCAAACTTGGAAAGACTGAAGCCTGGTTTAATTCTAACAATAATAAATTACCAAAATAAACAAATCCTGCGTTAAGACAGTGCTGAAATAAAAGATGTCTGTGTTCCACCCTAGAACTTTAACTATCATGAACAAATCCAACATAAAAATGTAATGCTTTGTTTTTAGAAAATTAAAAAAAAGAATGGGAGCTAATACTTGCTAATTATATATCTGATAAAGGTCTAACTATCAAGACTATATAAATAACTCACATGACTCGATAAAATATAAATGAATTTAAAAAGACAGAGGATTTTTATATGCATTTCTCCAAAGAGTATATATGAATGGCCACTAAGCATATAAAAAGATACTTAACATCATTCATTAGGGAAATGCAAACCAAAATTACAAGGAGGTATCACTTCACACCCACTAGTATGGCTGCTATACTAACAAACGTTGGCAAGGATATGGAAAAATTGGAACCCTATACATTGCTGATAGGGATGTAAAATGGTGCAACTGCTTTGGAAACCAGTCTGGTTGTTCCTTAAAAAGTTAAACATAGAATTACCATATGGCCCAGTCATTCCACTTTTAAATACACACCCAAAAGAATATAAAACAAACTCACACAAAAACTGGTATACAAATGTTCACAGCAGCATTATTCATAATAGCCAAAAGGCAAAAGCAACCCAAATATGCACCAACTAATGAAGGGATTAAAAATTATGGCATGTCCACACAATGGAATATTAGTCATAAAAAAGCAATGAAGTACTGATTTATGCTGTAACATGGATGAACCTTGAAAACACTATGCTAAGTGAAAAAAGCCAGACACAAAAAGCCACAATATTGCATACAATCCATTTAAATGAAATATCCAAAATAGGCGAATCCAGAGAGACCGTGGTTAGTGGTTGCCAGGGGCTGGGAAGAGAGGGTGGATAGAAATGGGGAGTGACTGACTGCTCATGGAAACAGGGGATTTTTTTAGGGATGATAAAATATTCTGGAATAAGATAGTGGTAGTGGTTGTACAATTTTGAAAACATACTAAAAACCACTGAATTACACACTTTAAAAGAGTAAATTTTACGGTATGTGAATTATATCTTAAATGTTAAGAAAAGATAAGAGCCACTTGTTAGCTATGCAGCTTTGGGCTTATCACAAATCTCCTCTGTGCCTCGGTGTCCTCACCTAGAAAATGTGGTCATAGCAGTGCCTGCCTCATAGGGCTGTTGTGAGAAATACACAAGATAATCCAAGAAAAGTACTTAGCATAGTACCTGCCACACAGCAATGTGTTCAAAGATGCCATTTACCATTATTTCCTTTTCCCAAAAATGTGTTCCTTATGACTGTTAAGTTTCTTCTCTCTTTAAAAAAGTAAAAAAATCGGC
>NW_012119154.1:4452902-4456513 GCF_000951035.1 Colobus angolensis palliatus
CACAGTCCCAGGCCTCCTAGGACACACGGTGGGCCATGAGGGCACAACAAGATGGCTGTAATACTAGTGAGTACTGGCATATATGGGAGCACAGAGAGAAGGCCATGCTGCCTGGGAAGGTCAGGAAGGCATCACAGAAGTGTAAAGGGCTTTCTGTTTTTCTGTTTTTGAGACAGAGTCTCACTCTATTGCCCAGGCTGGAGTTGGAATGCAGTAGTGCAATCTGGCTCACTGCAACCTCCGCCTCATGGGTTCAAGCAATTCTCCTGCCTCAGCCTCCTGAGTAGCTGGTAGGACACGCACATGCCACCATACCCGGCACATTTTTGTATTTTTGATAGAGACAGGGTTTCACCATGTTGCCCAGGCTGGTCTCGAATTCCTGACCTCACGTGATCCACCCGCCTTGGCCTCCCAAACTGCTAGGATTACAGGCGTGAGCCACCGCATCCGACCACATACTTTACCATATCAAGTATATGAGCTTTAAAAACCACGAGGGAGGGAGAGGGAAAGGCATTCCCAGCAAAGGAAACAGCAGTGACAAAGGCAAGGAAGCATGGAGGTGTGCAGGGTGCTTGGGGAGTTGTTTGTCTAGAACATTGACTGAATGATGGGTAGGGGGAGAGGGGAAGAAACTGGACCCGAAATGAGTGGGCATTTAATGCCAAAATAAAGTTTTGGACTTGCCTTTGGAAGTCTGGTGTCACTAACGATCGTTCAAGCTAGGGACTGGCACAACTAGCAGTCTTCCTTGCTCTTTTGTCCTTCACTAAAGCAGCATCTGAGATGTCTGCTCCATAAATGGCTCCAGTGGGGTGAACAAGCAGCTGACCCGGACCACAGAGAACATTAGCTCCTGCCTTCAGATCAGTAAGGCCTATGATCCTGTTGCCCAGGTGAGGCAAGTGGACAAGTAAAAGTGATCAAGCATTTAATGCTGAGGTCCTAGAGAAAACCAGGACTCCCAATAGAAAGGGTGAAGATAAGAAGGGAGGCAGGGACAGGAGGGGTGAGGGAGCTCCATTAAACCTCTGTAGATTAAAAGAGCTGTTCATCGTGCAAGAGACAAAACGAGATATTAGTAAATTCCCTTCTTAGAAGCCATTAAGTAATACTGGAAGCTTTACCAGCTCCATCCAACAGAACTTTCTGTGATAATGGAAATGTTCTACATCTGTGCTGTCCAATACGCAGCCATCAGTCAGAGGTGGCTGCTGAGCACTTGAAACGTGTGCCACTGAAGAACTGAGTTTTAAATCTTATTTCAATTAAATGTAAGTAGTCTCATGTAGCTAGAGGTCTCCATATTGGACCGCATAGTTTTAGAATCTGTATTTTCTTATCCCTTTTCATCTACTGTTTCTTAGACAAATGCAGCAGAGGGAGTTTGGAATCCCTTTCCATCTGCTATGGTTTGAAGGCTTTTGTCTCCCCCAAAATTCATCTGTTGAAATCCTAACCCCTAAGGTGACAGTGTTAGAAGGTGGGCCTTTGGGAGGTGATTCGGTCATGAGAGAAGAGCTCATGTTGTTTGTAAGTATCCAGTCTACGGTAGCTTGTTACAGAAGCCCAAACAGACTAAGACACAACATTTTAATCATTCCGTTACTTCTGAATGATTTCAAATTGTTCTGAGAGACCCTAAAATTGCTTAATCATATAAAAGAGGTATTCAGTATCATTTGTCAGATTGCCACCAAAATTCTGAGAATTCAGCCAATGAGTTGCCAGCAGTACCCTCTCTAAAAGAATAAAATTGGGTGTTGTTTTGAGTAGAATCAATCTTTATTTAGTATAAGCGTAAAGATTTTGGTGTGCATTTTTCTTTCCAAGTAGTTGGATGAACCAGGACGTTGGGCTAGATGACTTCTGAAATCCCTTGTAACCACATGGTTTCAGAGTCTACAGATGTCACTGGGTTCATGTTGCTTCCTGTTGTGTTGCATCCTAACCAAAATATCAAAGCACCTCTCCAAAGCCCTCTGGCTCACACCCCAGGGCAGGAAAAAGTCAATAAAGTTGTAGTATTTCACCATCAGAAACCTAGATTGGCGGGAGGAACAACTAAACAGCTTCAAATCACCTCACTCTTCACTTATTGCTATGGATAGAATTCCCCACTCCTGTCTCCTCCTTCCCACCCCAACAAACAAACCCTTTAATTCCCCAGAAGCAGCCCACACATCCCCTAGACCTCCCCAAGTAAAGTCTCTCAATGTCCCCAAACAGGGGTGGTGTCTGCACTTGGCAAGCAGGGGTGAGGTCTATCAGTTGGCCTCTCAACCTATCCACACACTCCTGTGCACTCAACCACACAAGTGGGAACAGTGGCTTCAGGACAGAAGGCTTTCAGGACAGAAGACACCCACAGACCATGCTCTCCTGAGTCCGAGTAGATGTGGACCCAACCAGTGTCAGCCAGGGTGCCAAGTCAGCCCATCTCTCCAAGGCCTCCTTTCTCACCGTCCAATGCTCTCACATGCCCTGACTAAAGCCCCGACATGCTTGGGGAGTACATATGCCATGACAACGGCGGGAGAGGAGAGTTAGGGAATATCACTGGTGTCAGCTATCACTGGAAGTTCTGTAAACACAGGCAGGTCATTCACAGCTAGAAGGGGTGAGGAAGAGCTGCCCCCCTACTCTTGGGGCTGTCCAGACCCCAGTGGACAGGGGTAAGACAGGGCTCTTACTACCACAAGGCCACACGTGAATTAATGTGCAATTATCATTGTCAGGGGATGGGGAAAAAGAAAAAACCCCAAAAAATCTGTGATTTGGGCAGCTTCCAGCATGGATATTAATATATACACTCCTCAAAACTCAGTATCTTTTGCTGTTCATTCAAGACCCCCTATGACTTATAATGAATTTAAAGTCCTGTATTAGACAATCATATTCCTCCATGACCAAATTTGCATAAGACTTTATCCTAAAATTTGCATTTTAATTTAGAATTACCTAGCAAGGACAATAAGCCCTAACCATATGCCAGTCTAACCACAGTGTTTTCAAACTCTTCACACAGATGAAGATTCACAGGCACCTACTGTATCCTCAGTGTGGCCACCACTGTTTGGTCTCGGTCAGCACAGGGTCAAGCACAGGAGATGGGAAACCAAGTCATTAGTAAGTGCCAGGGGAGAGTCAGACCCGGGGTCCTAGAAGCCCAGAGAAAGGATTTCTAATGTGATGAGTATTGTAAACTATTTCAAATACATCTACATATATCCACATTTTCTCACTTTTTTATCCATAGATGGGAAAAAAAAAAAAGTTGCCGTGCTTTCCATACCGTTAGATACGTAAAATACCAGGAAAGGCTTCCCTTTATTCTCAACTTCCCACTTCGAGTTAATCAAGAACAGGACACAGGCGGGGCACAGTGGCTCTCACCTGTAATCCCAGCACTTTGGGAGCCCAAGAAGGGTGGATCACTTGAGGTTGGAAGTTTGAGACTAGCGTGGCCAACATGGTGAAACTCCGTCTCTACTAAAAATACAAAAAATTAGCCAGGCGTGGTGGTGCGCACCTGCCAGCTACTCAGGAGGCTGAGGCAGGAGAATTGCTTGAACCTGGGAGGCAGAGGTTGCAGTGAGCCAAGATCA
>NW_012119154.1:4456763-4472559 GCF_000951035.1 Colobus angolensis palliatus
GGAGGGAGAAAAGGAGGGAGAAAGAGAGGAAGGAAGGGAGGAAGGGAAAGAGGGAGGGAGGGAGGAAGTGAGGGAAGAAGGGAGGGAGAAAGTGAGGGAGGAAGGGAGGGAGGGAGGGAGGAAGGGAGATGGAACAAGGGATCAGAAATGACCCAGAGAGAAGGGCTGACTGGAAGGAAGATAAAACACAAGAGAGATCCCCAAAATGTTCTAAGAAACAGGCCCCCAATCAAACATTCTCACAGTCGCTTTAAAAACAAAACAGCCCAAACATAGAATAGGTCTATGGCCAAAGCCTGGTCTTCGTAGTCCCTCCTCACAGAGATGTAAACTGCCCACGAAAACGAAACATGTACAAGTTCTGTACATATAAATGTACAGAAAAAAAAGATGGCAGGATCACCTCCAAATGGAGTCATGTGTCTCTCTGCATTTTCCCACATTAAAAAGTGCCTGGAGGGATTCCACAAACCCAAATGGTAGCATCAGATTATGTCTGGGGGTGGGGTCTGGGGTGATCTTTTAAAATACTTTCCTATCTTCTGAATGTTTTATATGGTGCATAGGTAATATTCATAATCTTTTAAAATGCTACTTCCATGGTAGAAAAAACAACCATGCAAGTTGTTAGAGATGAGCTGGCACTAAGAATACATTTGCAGTAAGGATGGGGAATGCCAGTCAGAAAACGGCCACCTGAACCAAAAAGGCAATCCCTGAGCTCCATCAGGTTTTGAAGCACCACATTCCACCTCCCCCACCATTGTCTGCCAAGTGCTACTTGAGGAAGTGATAACATCACTGTCTGTCATACATTTATCCTTCAGGAATGAAAGGTCAGGGAAGAAGACACTAAAGCCCAATTAGCATCACAGCAGACTCATAAGCTATTATACAAGTCATCTCCACAAATGAATCCACCTTCCTTGTCCAGAAAAAAAAAAAAATCCAAATACTATTGAAAATATTGTAAGTTTCCATCAAGTCTGGCCTTTAAAAATTTTCTCATTCACAATCAAAGCCAATGAAACTAAAATTTTCTTGTATGAATGTCTTTTAAATGTTCCCTAATCACTTGACTTTTGTCCCTTTTAACCCACTTTTCACAAAGGTCAAAAGTAACTTGAAAACAGCAGTATTCATAAATTTCTCCATCTCCCGACCCCACTCCCAAATATTGACTTTCGTTGATTTTGAATGCCCCTACATTCTTTGATGTGGTCACTTGAAAATAGTAGGGCCTATCTAAAAACAGACTGATAAACAGACACATAGCCATGAATGGATTAAAAAGCAAAGCTGTTTTCCTTGAGGGATTTGTCAAAGCACCAAGGGTGGGCAAGAGTCCGAACTTCCAAGAAGCAGCCTTACTGAAAATCAGCACCTGCTACTAAGCCCCCAACTCCGAGGAGTGCCTCACGTCAGCAAATGGCTTTCACTTCACTCTCCTGCTTGAGCTATATGACAACCTTATGAGACAGAGATCATCATTTCAAAGATGAGAAGACAGAGGTTCAGAAAGAACAAAAATGGCAACAGGTATGCTCAATACATCATTGGCAGAGCAGGGATTTAAACAGGTCTTCTCACTCTGAACCCCACAATATCATTTCTAAACCAGAATGTCATGAACTGAAAGATGGATATATTCAACTAATCAGAAGACACTGTTCATTCAGAGTTTACAGGAACCGCCCTCCCCTCCACTGCCAAAATGCTCACCTTGTATAATAATAAGCTTACATCCCCAAAAAATGAGTGCAAAAGGCTGATGTAATTTTAAGAAATATCACTTAAAAAACTGTAGAATCAGAATCAATTTAGAGGATTGAAGAAGGATTCCTTTGATTACATAAAGATTGCAGACATCCCATTCCAGAGCTGTTTCCTCTGCAATATATGAAAATATGGGACTCAGGGGTTTGGGGCTGAACCTTTCTATTCAAATTATGCCAGTAAACTAGGATGGGAGATGGAAAGAAGAGGGAGCATGCTAAGCAATTTGGGCTTTTGTCCCAGCTTACCCACTTAACAGCTGTGTGACTTGCAGCCTGTCATTTAGGTTCAGTTGGCCTCCATTTTCTAATTTAGAAAAATGGAAATAATACCACCTACCTCACAGGACCTCTGTGAAGAGTAGCACAATCATGGATGGAGCTCACACTAGTATAAAGTATTAATTATCATTATTTCTGCCAACAGGCCAGTTCCTGATTCACCCTCAGTGCTTACTGAATTCCTATAACACCACTGTTCCCATCCGAGAAGTTTCCTACCACCACCCACTTGATAAAAACCACAAGAAGCCAGGCTCGGTCGCTCATGCCTATAATCCCAGCACTTTGGGAGGGCAGAGCAGGAGGATCACTTGAGCCCAGGAGTTGGAGAATAGCCTGGGCTACGTGGCAAAACCCAGTTTCTACAAAATTTAGCTGGGGATGATAGTGTGCACCTGTGCTCCCAGTTGCTCAGGAGGCTGAGGTGGGAGGATGGATTGAGAGCCTGGGAGGTCAAGGCTATACCACTGATCACACCACTGCATGCCAGCTTGGGCAACAGAATGAGACCCTGTCTCAAAACACACACACACACACACACACACACACACACACGAATCTAATTCTTGCATTTCTTGCATTTAAGACCTTCAAAGTCATACACAAGTAGATTCTCATAAGAATGGTCTTTATGAATCTCTCCTACCACTTTCCCCATCAATGCTGCTTTAATTTTTATAATGCACTAAATGCTGGATGTTTTGTTTTGTTGTTTGTGTTTTAGAGGAAGTCTGTATTCTAGTCTTCCTGGCAGACCAATCCCATACCCCGGTGACTCCACCTCAAGTAACACGGGAAGCCACAGGATGAACCTGTGTGACATGGAGAAAAGCAAGATTTTGTCTGTTTGTCAGTTTCTGTCCATGCAGAATCAGAAACTGTCCTAGAAGGGACCCCACCACCCACAGAGGGAAGCACATGGTGGCCCTAGCTGACATCTGTGAGGCTACATGTCACAGCAAGGACAAGAAAGCAGGAGATCCAGGTTCCAGCCTTAGCATCACAGCCTCCCGGTTGGGGCTTCCTTGTGTATAAACCAATGGAGGCTGGGCGAGATAGCCAGACCTCTGGTGTCAAAGATCAATACATTTTTTTCTTTAAGTCTGGGAATTGACTTAGGGTTATTCACACTTTTGATTTTTACAAGAATATTAAGAACAAAAAGTACCATAATTCCACTTAAATAGCTAAAATGTAAAGACAGAATCAACTACTGATACACACAACAGCATGGATGAAATTCAAAAGCTTTCTTTTTTTTTTTTTTGAGACATGATCTTACTCTGTCACCCAGCCTGGAGTACAGCGGTACAATCTAGTTCGATGCAACCTCTGTCTCCTGGGCTTAAGCAATCTTCCCATCTCAGTCTCCTGAGAAGCTGAGACTACAAGTGTGCGCCACCACGCCCAGCTAATTTTTTTGGTATTTTTTGGAGACAGGGTTTCACCATGTTGCCCAGGCTGGTCTCGAACTCCCAGACTCGAGAAATCTGCCTGCCTCAGCCTCCCAAAGTGCTGGGATTACAGGCGTGAGCCACCACACCCAGCCTCAAAAACTTTTTGTAAGTAAAAGAAGTCTGATGTGAAAGGTCATATAATTCTACCTATAGAACATTCTAGAAAAAGCAGAACTATAGATAGGAAACCAATCAGCAGTTGCCAGTTGCGGAGGGGTCAGTGAGGAGACTGATCATAAAGGGGGTAATAAGGGAATCTGCTGCTGGCAGGGTGGAATTGTGAGTACAGTGGTGGTTCCACGACTCTATATATTTGTCAAAACTCATTGAACTTTGTGCTTAAAAGAGTAAATTTTATTGCATGCAAATTATACTCCAATAAAACTCAATTTTTAAAAAATGCAATGAATATTCTATTCTACCATCTTCTACAATAAAAGGGAAGAATATTTTAACCATCCAAAAGCAAAGCAACATAATTTTTGAAAAGAATAGTCATTTATTTTGAATAAAGTTATCTTTGGGAATAATTTCCTCCTTGTTTTTCTCATTTCACTCTGGACTGGGGAAAAACTTCATCAGGTAGTGACTAAGGCAGGTCTGGGTTTTGAAACCACTGGCTGGGTCATCCTTAAAGCCTTTTTCAGCTCTACAGTTATATGCATCTGGCTGTCCTATAGTTCTTACTAAAATGAGTTTGAATTATAGCACCATTTTACCTGCCTAATATTTGTTCCAGGGAACACAATTTCATTTTTTTTTCCCCACCCTGAATACGATTTTACGTAAGAGTTTTTAAAAGGCAAAATTCCAAGCAGCTGTAGGGAAAGTATTCTCTATAGTCTACCATAAAGGGATCTGATCTGCTGAGAATAAAGAAGAAACACGGTGAAGAGGAGGCTTGGCATATATTCCTAATAACCTATTGCTGCAAATTAAGCAGCAATACTATAGTTGACTAGATATCAAGTTTATATTCACTTTGAGCCTATCTTCGTTTTCACTATTTAACTTCTGCTTAAGCAGCTTTGAATTTGATAATGCTATCATTGCATAATAAGGTCTGTTCATAGTTTTAAAATTATTATTCCCTAGTTGATCATGCTAGCTAGGATATAAATGAGTGATAATAGCACTTTCATCTCCATTTCTCAAATAAGAAATTCTCCAGGCCTAAACTTCTAAATTATTTATTTTGATTCCAATATTAATAGATTAGTCAGTATTCCTGAAGCTAACCAGAGAATATATCAGGAATTCAAACTCTGCTTCCAAGAATCTTCAAATTCTTTTTTTTTTTTAACTACCATTAGGACGCCTTTAATTTTCCTTCTCTACAATGATTCATCAAAATATTAAGGTACTTAAAGTTGGTTCCCCTACCTCAATTCCCACTCCCAAAATAAATTCCAGATGAATCAGTGATTTAAATATAATAATTAACCTATAAACTCCTTGAAAACAGTGAAGAATATTTTCATAATTTTGGACCAGAGATACCCTTTCTAAATATCATACAAAACCAAAAGCCAAAAATAAAAACACTCATAAACTTGACTGCAAAAACTTAAATATTCTACAAAGCAAAAACTTTATTCAAACTCAAAATACAAATTGTATAGTAGGAGATAATATCAACAGTACAAGTGACAGGCCAAAAAAATCCTTTGTATATAAAGAGCTACCACAAATCAAGAGGAAAAAATGAGCTCAACAGAAAAACAAGTGAAGGATACAAATTGGCAGTTTGCATTAATTTTAAGAATGGCCAATAAACAATTGAAGACATACTTGGCCCCAGTCATGATTTTAGACATGAAAATAAAAATAATGAGGTATCCAATTTTGATCTGTGAGAATAGAAAAACCTGAATGTTAATAACACCCATTAATGAGAGGGGGAAACAAACCCTTACAGAAGTGGTGGGAATACAAATAAGGGCAACTGTTGTAGAAGACAATTTATCAACGTCTATGAAAATTTCAAAGACACATTCTATGATCCAGCAATTCCACTGGTATAAATTCATGCTACAGATATACACCTAGAGGCATAAGAATATATATGCACAAAGACGTCACACACTACAGCATTATACGTGACAACAACAATAAGGAAACAACTCTAAATTTCCATTAGTAGAAGACTTAAATAAAGCACTGACATCCATTCCTAAGAACACCATCTGGCCATCCAAAAAGGAGTGCAAGTAAATCCATGTGCCTAATATAAAAAGATCTCCAAAATATGTTAAGAAAGAAAGAAAAAAAGGAGAAAACAGTATGCATGTGATCCCATTTGTATAAAAACATGTATTGATGTAGATACAGTTATATACACATACACATACCAAGACATACTAACACATGCCTAAATTTACTAGAAAGATATGCAAGAACAGTTAAGAGCAACTATCTCTAATGAGCACATAGGACAATAGGTGGGGATAAGTCCTTTTAGTTTTATCCTCTTCCGTTCTGGTTTATAAAAAGTAAAGACACATATAAAAAGACAAAAACAAATTGCACTTCCAACATGTCTATAAAGTACCAATTAAATGTTGAGAACTCCTACTATAATTCCTGGAAAATAAAGAAGGCCAGTCGGAGGAAAATGCTTTAGAATTAGGGCTGTACCTACAGTTCCTGAAGATTCGGCTTAGGGCAAGTTAAGTGAGGCATTACAGGTAAGTGCCACTGTCCTAAGCAAGTTAAGGAAAAGGGGATGTCTCTTTAAAAAAAAAAAAAATTATGAAGAAATGATTTGAGTTTGTATTTGGAGGCAGAACAGCCAGGTGTATCTGAGAAAGACATTTCACATGGCCCTGACCCAGAAAGCAGGCAGGTTCTAGCAGATGGAATCATCAGAAGTTCGAAGTGTGGATCTTTCTACCAGATGCATGGAATATGGAAAAAGAGAGCAGTTGACTACAATAACTATATGTGAACTAATGATATAAAGGAGTAGCCCTTGGAACATTAATTTTAACAAATATTTATTGCCTTAGATAAATGCATTTTAAAATTATTTCCTGTATTGTAGTGACTGTAAATCCTCCACAATAATCCATGAAAATGGCCACCTCCTAACCTCCTGCACACCTAACACAAGATCTCACAAGATCCTCAGGAGAGAATAAATCATACTTGGATGCCAAATTACCCGAGAACGTTTTTATACACTAGGAATGTAGAAGCTCCTTGCAAAGTACATAAGCAATTCGGGGACTAGGTTTTATTTAAGGATCGGTGATGGCTACTAGTCTTCACAAACGGTGAATCTGACAACTCTGCCTCCACAATGAAATCATCCCCTAGAGCTTCACAATAGACCAATTAACAGCTGCCTCAAGTGACAACAGAATGCAAAAGTGTCTCTCTGGATTTGGTTCCCACAGTGTCTGCATGCCTTCGTATTCTACCTACAAGAAAATCCTACTGCATTTCTCCCGGCTTTACATTTATGTGCAGCAGGACAAGTAGGAATTCCACTGCAGTGGGCAACTTTAAAAATAACATGAAAAACACCTTCCCCATAGAAACAAATAAGGGGGCTGAAAGCCGTGCTGGTTATTCGAATGCCTCCTTCCTTCCTCACCGTGACTTACCTTAGAATTCATTTCCATGTGGTATTTGGCACAAGCTCGAAGCTGAGTCACCCAGAATTGTTTCTCTTTTGCATCAGCAGCTAAAATAGAGAAAACAGAGAAAGAAATGATTGCAGAGGTTGTTCCAAAACACATCCAACTTATTTCTGCACCCACCTAAGGGGGTGGGGAGCCTGGGGAGTGAGAGGTAGCGAGAAGGTAGGGAAGCGAGCACAGATCACAGCGTTCTCAAGCGGCCTGTACTTACACCAAAACAGAGACTGCACTGACTCTCCACGGAACATCCTCTCTTGAGTCATATGAAAAATGGATCCTGAAATACCCATTATAAGAATAATTTTGCCATTTTTTAACCTCCTCTGAAAAAAATCATTTCTATAATACTTCTTTTAAAAGGCAGCAGGGAAGGAACCACATGCTTATTTTCAAATGCCTCTAACCTTGTGTAGCTAATGAGTATCAAACGGCATCTTTTTTTTTTTTTTGGAGATGGAGTCTGACTCTGTCACCCAGGCTGGAATACAGTAGCGCCATCTCCGCTCACTGGAAGCTCTGCCTCCCAGGTTCACATCATTCTCCTGCCTCAGCCTCCCGAGTAGCTAGGACTACAGGCGCCCACCACCACGCCTGGCTAATTTTTTTGTATTTTTAGTAGAGACAGGGTTTCACCGTGTTAACCAGGATGGTCTCGATCTCCTGACCTCGTGATCCACCCACCTTGGCCTCCCAAAGTGCTGGGATTACAGGCGTGAGCCACCGAGCCTGGCCTCAAAGGGCACTTTTCCAGGGCCTTTTACTATCTACCAGGGCTGTATTGTGGTGTCACTAGCATTTACAAAATAAGCATTCAGTTGAATTACCATTTTAGTATGTTCTCAAAGATTCATACGACTGGAAAGAGCAAGATACCAAACGCTGCCTTAGAGAGCCTCAAGTTTCCCCCAAAGAGACGTTAAAGTGCAAGTAGTCATGTTGTACAGTCATATCCTTCCGTCTATAACCTATCTCTCAAATAATATATATAAAGTTGTTCTTAAATATCATGGGCGCATAACAGGTTCTAATGAAATCTAAATCATCAATTTAACCACATAAATAACTGCATAAATATTATAACACTAGCTGCATAAATGTTGACTATGGAAAAATAAAAACAAAAAAACAAAAAAAAACAACAACCATTCCCTGGAAATTATAACTGTTTACAGAACTGGGCCTCCGTGTCATTTGTCCCTCAAGCCTGACTTCGGCTTGAACTTTCAGGTGAAGGAATCTAGAGTTACTAAATGAGAAATTCTTTGGCTTAGTCCCATTTAAGGCATGAAGACGGCTCCCACAACTCCCAAATGATTCGTCTGTCAAGAGGCCTGTTGCGCAAGTCTGATTTACAGAGTGTGCCAGGTGAAATGAACTTCCAAAGACAAAGGAGTTTGCAGAAATTAGGGCCTTTTTCCTTAGTAAACTTGAAGAATTGCCAGTTTGGGGCAGTCCTATCCAAAGGCTTTGCATCAGAAATACTCCCAAAAGCTGTGCGTCTCATGATATCATGATCCACCTCCTCCTATGTGCAGGTAAGATGGGAAATGAGACACCAACAGCCAGTTCCTTGTGGGATGGGCTAGGAACAAGCCATAAACATGCAGAAATTTATCGTGACTTTTTTTATAGTTAAGCTTTAGCTAAATTTAGCAATTGTGATTATTCCACGCAGATCATAAAACCTCTATATTTGCTATTAAAATTGCCCTCTAAAAAAACCTAGGGCTTAATAATCCAAAGGATATTAATGATTCAATGGCAAAACAAGATGGCTCAATTGCCAAATTAGTTGGATTTTTCTTTTGTATGGGTTTGTGTCATTTTATAAACCACAGGCAGGGTGGAAAGTGCCATTAGGTTTTTGGTCTGCTATTGTTTCTGCACTGACAATTTATTAAGCAATAAATGGCAAAGCAAAGCCAAGGCCCATATAAATCTAGCCAGCTGGAATGCACACTGCATGAATCTCAAGAGAACATGAATCTTCTCACATTCCTGAAAAATTTTATCAACTATAGACATTTTTACTTCCTAGGTTTTTGGATTGTTTTATAGATTCTGAAATATGACTTGTATATAGATAATAAACATTAGCTTATTCCATCTCTTGGGTAGTAAAGCGTGGCAGAAGAATGGTGAAAACTGGGCTGAGAAGTGAGGAATGTAGACCTAAAGTCAGACTTTGCAGAGGCAACTCATCATGGTCACGAACAGATAGCAAGCGGCCATTTCTTCGTACCTAGCTCTTACTTAGTCAAAAGAAAATGTTGCATAAAAAAGGCAGAATTTTCAACCACCTCTCAACACTTAATACATACTACTTTTCCTCAGGCCTTGATAAATAATATAGACTCTGTGTGTCCGTGTGTGTGTGTGCGGGCACGCACATGTGGGCATTTGGATTTGTTGTTTCGTCTCATTATCTTATTAGAAGAAAAGTGGCAGAAGAATCACAGCAATGCAACCATAACAGATCCTGGTAGAATGATCTAGCAATCAAATTACACTGTAATTTTATTACAAGTCTGACATTTCTGTGCAATGGATGTGTCTTGAGGGTGAATGCTGGACTCCCTGGAAAGTCATCCTCATCTCTGGGATGCTGAGCAGGTATCCATTTTATGTTTTCCTTTACTAAAGCAAAGATATCCATTTTCAAGAAGCAAAGAAAAGGGAAAAAAGCATACAAAGGGACATTAACTCCATTCTCACCAGGCTCTACAACAGTGGATTGAACAAAACTCAAAGGGGCACTTTAACAAGAAACGGTTCTAGAGAAACTTTGGGAGGAAGACACTCGCACCCTTAAAGCGCCTATTTTGCCCTTATATAGCACAGCCCTCACAGGGCACTGTAGTGAAGATTCATACTATCAGGTCAAAGAAAATCTACTGAGCTAACGCTTAAGATCTTCGAAGTCCTAAGGCGTGCTGCTTTGGCAATCACTCACCTTTCCTTTGTCCTTAATTCCTCAGTTAATTAGGACAAGTAATTCCTAATGTCAGCTCCATCTCCCCACCCCAGGGACAAGAGGGGCAGTGTGTGTCACCACAGAGTCCTCCAAACACAGCAAACTGTCAAAGGCAATTTACAGAAACAAAAAATCAAAAAACAAGAGAGCCGTCACCATGGCAACTATAAATGTAGCCCACGAGGCCTGTCTGAAAAGTTACCGGGAGAAGAACGCACCTCTCAGTTTAAACATCTCTCCATTAGCAGAGTACACGACCAGCATGTGAGGAGCTTCGTCGCTCAGGGACACTATGGCTCCAGACAAAGACAGGACTCCTCGAGGCTTCTGGTGTTTGCTTTGCTCATTCACAAAATACTGCAGGATGCCAGCCTCGAAATCCAGTACGAAGTACCTGCACAGAGAAACCACAGTACATCATTTTTCTCTCCTACCCTATTCTGCACAGCAAAGCAGAGAAAAGCAAAGTGATCCAGAAGTCAACATCAAAACTCCACATCCATGAAGCTGGAAAGCAAAAGTCCCCCCCAGATGCCCATACAAAGTTAGCCTGAGTAGGGACAGAGCACTGAATTCTTAAATCAGAGTGGAGTTCATAATGGGGCACTTATGGGCAAGGGCCAGGACCACTCAGGATTTGGTGCCATGCCCACACTTCACCCAGTATTCGTGGATACCACATTAAACCTCAGAATGGCAGAGGCCGGCAGAAGCACTGCAACACAGCCTCTTGCAACGTGCTCCATATGAATTCACAGGAACAGCTGAAATTCACAAGGCCTCCAGGAGAGGTAGTTTCACACCCAGATAGCGGCAGCAAGCTTGGTCTCCCACTTCCTGCCAGTGGCATGGGTACCATAAGGAGCCTGAGCACATGGCAGCATCCGTCATGGAACTGCGGGTGCTTCTGCAACCACCTGGACACGCTCCAGCAGGCCCATTCACACGAAGGCAAGGATTCCCCCTGCTCTGAGACATCGAAATGCCACTGAACTCTACATCCACGGCAAAAGAAGAAGAACTGCAATTTGCTTAAATCACACAATGAATCTTTGTAGCCAAATATCTGGCCTGTTAATTTTCTCAGGCTATTACCTAGGAAGTAGTCAAGACAATCTCCCCTTCTCCACCAGGATGGAAATGTCTTCACCTGAGCCTCAGATTCTTACTGTGGCCTCGAGGCCTGCCCCTGCTGACTTTTCTACATTCTCACTTCATCTTCCACTGGTACTAGTCTTTTCTCTCTTCCTTCATAGTCACCAAGTTGCTTCCTACCACAGGACCTTTGCACATGCTGTTCCCACTGTCTGGTGCAGTTACTCAAAGTGTGGTCTGCAAATTTTGATGGTCTACACACAGTTACCAGTCCACCACAGCCTTTTGAAACATTTCCTGCGTTTGGCTCCGTTTCAGTATCCAAATGCATAGATCAGTTGGACAAGTCTCAACAGTTCAGAAGCTGTCAAACACACATGGTCCACACAAGCTACATACTAGTCATGAATCAGTAACAGTGCAGCTGGCGGATGGGGGAAAGCAGGTCCTTCACCACAGGCAGGTTGAAAAACACTTGCCCAGAATGCTACTCCCACTGCCTGGAATATGGTTCCTACCCCTTCTCGCCATGTTAAGTTCTCCTGACCAGGTCAAATATTCTTTCCTGTAGCACTTTGAAATGCTCCCTCATGGCACTGGCCCCATTTGAAGTCTACATTTGTGTGATTATCTGATTCAATGACTGGTTTCCCCACTAGACTACACTCTGAGGAGGCGGAAAGTGTCTTCCTCTACACAGCACCCAGCAGTGTGCCTGATACTTCATTGCTACTCTGTTAACACTTGTGAAAGGAATGAATAAAGAAAAACAACCTGCTAAATCCCACGTTTCTCCATCCATGCATCAAAGCACCTGGGTCATACAGTGAACTGATACAGGCAATGCAATATATTTTACATTTTTGAGGGATACATGGCAAGAGTCAACATACCCACAGTCTGCACTACCAACTTTCCAGTTTTAATATTACACTGCACTACATTCCTTGCGATGCCATCATATTTTTGCAAAGAGTTTCAGTAGGTGCTGCAATTAAAAACACATCAACGTAGAACAGGAAAAGAGAACAGCAATGTCCAGCATGATTCCAAGGTCGGAAAAGCTGTGCAGTACCCACAGGTACATACATCCCATTAATAAGTAACTGTGGTTATTTAAGAAACTAAAATATTTTTCTTTCAATTGATATTTATTATTTTTTCAAATAGCTACTGAGTTGTTTAGACATAAATATGTATGAGGATGTTTGGAACTAACCACTTCAAAAATGAATCCGTTAGATACTTATTTTAACCTAGAAGCACCAACAACCCGGAAAGTTTACGAACTTCTAACATAATTTATTCTCACAATAACCTAACAGAAGAGATGTTATCCCCATGTTACAGGTATCCTGAGACCTGAAGAACTTTAAAATCCAACTTCAACTCTTCTGTGTCCAAAGTTCAGACTTGGGTCTACTCCAGCAAGCTCAAGCTCCTTGATTCTCACTCAAGTCCTTCCTTGTAACTTTTCCATATCACTTCTCCAGGACCTAACTTACACACTTCATTCTCCAAATCTCCCTGCTCCAACAGAGATAATGAAGCTGAAAGCTCCTTTGCCTGGCAATAGAGGTCCCTACTTACGGCCCCTGCCAGGGAGCAAGGCACAGCCATCTCATTAGCACATGACTGCCCAGGTGGCAGTCCTCCAAAGCTCCAAGTCCTCTAAGAAATCATCCACTTTGAATTATTTTTAATATTTCAGATGGTCTGGCCAAGACTCGTATCTATTTTACTCTTCTTCCCTCTTCTCTCTCAAGTCATTCTAATAAAGGTATTTCTGGTTCTCATGAACAGCGTGGATAAATGAAGATGCAAAAACGTCAGAACCAGGGCTATTCAAAGTGTGATCACCAAGCCGGCAGTAACAACGTTGCCTGGGGTCTTGTTAACAATGGAAAATCTTGAGCCCCACCCGAGCCCTGCTGAATCAGAAACTCTGGGTTTTAACAAGCTTCCAGGTAATCTGTTACAGGTGAAGTGTGAAAATCACTGATGTAAACTACCATCAACAAATCCCTTTCCTCCCCTTCCAGAGAAGTCACATCCAGAACCTATTTCTTAGCTTTCCCTGCACTTAGGGTGTGGCTGTTTGAGCTTCAGCCAATAGAATGTGAGCAGTAGTGCGCACACATGCGCGCGCACACGCACTGGAATGGAGACAACCTACAGCACAACTTGGGAGAGCCTGGGTCCCTGAATCACCACCTGGAAGAGCACCACCTGCTGAGCAACACGCACAGCTGACCACTATATTAATAAGAAAGAAACTTGAATTAGGCCACGGGGATCAGTATCTGTTACAGCAGCTGCTAGCCTTACATTAACAAAGACACAGGAAAACCCTTTTTTATTTCTATTTTCACATCCTTCTACTTGAAATTTGACCCATTCCTTAATGTGGGGCAAAAGACAAACTCCCTCAATGACAGAAGAACCAGGGTAACTTCTGAGCAGCCAATGCTCAACTTAAGTGCTGACTCTGCCTTCTCGAGGAGTGTCTTCCACTTGACCTGTATTTAATGTTGCCATGACTGCAGCTGTGCAGACAATGCTCATGCCAAGTCAGAAAGTGAACAATCATCCTTTCAAGCTAAGGAAGGAGACTAGTTAGGCTCACACTGCAGCACGTTGTGCCATGTGTGCCCCCCTCCACATACCTGCAGACACAGAGCTTCAGCATCCCCTTCCACAAGCATGCCACTTTTTTTTTTTTTTTTGAGATGGAGTCTCGCTTCTTCGCCCAGGCTAGAGTGCAATGGCATGATATCGGCTCACTGCAACCTCCACCTCTCAGATTCAAATGATTCTCCTGCCTCAGTCTCCCCAGTAGCTGGGATTGCAGGCACGTGCCACTTTTTTTTTTTTTTTTTTTTGCATTTTTAGTAGAGACAGGGTTTCACCATGTTGGCCAGGCTGGTCTCAAACTCCTGACCTCAGGTGATCTGCCCGCCTCAGCCTCCCAAAGTGCTGGGATTACAGGCGTGAGCCACCACACCTGATCTTCTTTTTTTTGAAATGGAGTCTTGCTCTGTCACCCAGGCAGGACTGCAATGGTATGATCTCAGCTTGTTGCAACCTCCTCCCAGGTTCAAGCGATTCTCCTGCCTCAGCCTCTCGAGTAGGTGATATTACAGGCACCTGCCACCATGCCCAGCTAATTTTTGTATTTTCAGTAGAGACAGGGTTTCGCCACATTGGCCAGGCTGGTCTCGAACTCCTGACTTCAGGTGATCCACCCACCTCAGCCTCCCAAAGTGCTGGAATTACAGGCATGAGCCACCACACCTGGCCACATGCCACTCTTACACAGAGGGAAGTAGAAAAGGAAGGGGATAAACTTTCAGTGAAAAGGCAAAGTAACTTGCCCTCAGTTTCCCCATCCACTCTAGGCCACTGATTGGAATGAAGCAAAGGCTTAACTTTTCTCTCCTTACCGCTCCTACCAACTTATTCACAGAGAACCTGCCAGCTTGCCAGCTTTTCTGTCTCCTAGAGGCAGCTTCCCAAACGCATCCTGTTCAAACAAATAACTATATATTTGAAGAGGACATTATTTAGGAGCTGGTACAAAGAAATGAATAGAATGCTGTTTTATTTTTTCAGTAAGGATGACAGAATAACCAATTGATGTCACATTATATAAAATATAGGGACACATTAATGATTTTTCACATTACCTATTTCAAACTGACATCTCTAACTTCCTGCCTCAGATGGAAAAAAAGAACATGTTTCCACTGCTTTCTAAAATAGTTTCAATGCAAATGCACAGGTTTGAATCGTGTGTACTAAGGAGTGTACGCTTCTTCTAAAGACAGTTAAATTTTTATCATATTTGGAGGGATACTATCTGATTAAAAATTGCAACAGACTAGAAAAAAATTGCAACAGACTAAACAAGTGTTCTTTCAGCATGGCCTTTCACAGTTAAGTCAGCTTGTGTCATACACAGGTAAGACTGTCCATACAGCAATAAGAAGAATTCCGGCGGGTCACATTCCCGGGTAGGAAAGAAATTACATTTGGTTTCCCACAGGGTCATGGCTTTGTCAGGTGCTGCTGTTCGGAGCTCGCAGCTGTATCTGAAAGCCACAGTTTTCTTTCTAAATGGAACAGTTAACCGTATTTCTGGATCAGGCTTCATTAAAGCAAGTGAAATTGTTAGATAAAATCCTGAAACATTCTTAAAGATCTTCCCTTCTGGAGAATGGAATAAGGCAAATCTAATTCCTAGGTTCTGGGGTTTATTAATTAACTTCTTGAAGCTACAGTGTGCAACTTGACTGCTGTGTTGGTGAACGTAATTGTACACAGAGAGAACATATTTTCTTTGCTATGTTAAAAATAACATCAATAAAAGAGAAAAAAAAAATCAAAGCATGTGCTGCGGGGAGAAAGGGAAAATGAGAGAAGCAAGCAAACAAACCCACGAGGAAAGCCATCTTCACTCTCACCAGGCTAGCTTCTTGGTGAAACCCTTGCCCAATCCCAAAGCTGGGAGATAGGGCAAGTGTAGGTCCCTTCCTGGGAAGAGCTGAAGGACAAGCCATTGCCTACTAA
>NW_012119154.1:4479334-4507833 GCF_000951035.1 Colobus angolensis palliatus
TCTCTACTAAAAATACAAAAAAATTAGCTGGGCATGGTGGCACACACCTGTAATCTCAGCTACTTGGGAGGCTGAGGCAGGAGAATTGCTTGAACCTCGAGGCAGAGGTTGCAGTGAGCCGAGACCGTGCCACCGCACTGCAGCCTGGGAGACAGAGTGAGACTCCGCGTAGGATAGTTACTACCTGACTCTTCCAGAGCTGCAGTCAACAGATACCCCCATAAATACAAAAAGTAGCTGGGCGTGGTGGTGGGCACCTGTACTCCCAGCTACTCGGGAGGCTGAGGCAAAAGAATCGCTTGAACCCAGGAGGCGGGGCTGCAGTGAGCCGAGACCGTGCCACCGCACTGCAGCCTGGGCGACAGAGTGAGACTCCGCGTAGGATAGTTACTACCTGACTCTTCCAGAGCTGCAGTCAACAGATACCCCCATGAACACACACATGGCAGAGACTGAGACCGTCCCTACCTTCAGCATCTCCCCTCCCCCATGGTTCCCACTAAAGGATTTGCCTGGTGCAAGAACCGAGCTGGAAGGAGCAGCTCTTTCCAGCAATGTACATACTGATTCTTGAGGTTTCAGCAGCCTTCCAGGTCCCTCCTGTGCACAAACATCTAAAACTTCACCATCTCTGAGATCAAGAAGCACCTTGTTTATAAAACTTCCTATCTCCTACTTACAGAAAAACTAAGGAACAATCAGCAAAATAAAGCACACTCAGTATGTGAAGTGGGGGCCAAACTATGGATGCATTTTCCCGAGTGTCCCATATGTCTTTAAAATTAATATCATCTGGTAATCATTTATTGAACCCTTCTCATCTCCAAAGATCAACAGACTAAAGTCTACAAAAAGTTTCCTCCTTGGAGCTACCAGTGTCACAAAGGAGGTAGCTACACATCACCAGGTGGGGCTGTAATGCCTTAATCATTGTGGTGAAGGAAAGCACAATATATAACCCCAAAATATGCTCAACCTAGAGGGTAGAAAGAAAAGAAACTTTCTTCCTTCCCTATAGTAGTCTTGTCATCTTAGCAGAGTTTATACTCAAAAACCTTAGAGTTTCTGGCTTGGGAGAAAATAATAAGTCTTCTAGAATTTCTCTCATGATAACCAAACTTCCTGGAAGGAAGACACTGGATCCAGCAGCCAAAACCTTACAACAGGTTCCAAGGCAAAGCAGCTGCAGGCAAACTCAATCCCAGCCAAACTTTAAAATCTGGAATCTTCTTAACTCTTGGAATTTGTGGCAAAGGCTAGAGAAATGCAGTGGTCTTCTTACATCTCTCAGCTACTCATCTGTGACCAGAGTCCCACCACTGTCACCACCACCATCCTCCCAAATCACCAAGATACAGAGATTCCAACACACCCCAGGTGGTACTAAATTGTCAGAGGGTCCTCAGGCTCATCACCAAGCCAGGAATAAATATAGTCTATTACATAAGAATTGTATTAGAACACACTACCAGAGTTCAAAATATACTACAAAGCTGTAGTATCCAAAACAGCATGGTACTGGCACGAAAAAGAGACACATAGACCAATGGAACAGAATAGAGAATGCAGAAATTAATTCCTGTATCTACAGCCAACTGATTTTTGACAAAAGCACCAAAAACATACATTGAGGAAAGGTCAGTCTCCTCAATAAACGGTGTGGGGACAGTTGGATATCCATATGCAGAAGAGACTAGACCCTCATCTCTCATCCTACACAAAAGTCAACTCAAAACGAAGGAAAGACCTAAATGTAAGACCTGAAACTACAAAACTACTAGAAGAAAACAAAGGGGAAATGCTGCAGGACATTGGTCTGGGAAAATATTTTATAAATTAATAAGACCTCAAAAGCACAGGCAGCCAAAACAAAAATAAACAAATGTGATCACATCAAGCTATAAAAGCTTCTGTGCAACAAAGGAAACAACAGAGTGAAAAGACAATCTACAGAATGGGGGAGAATATTTGCAAACTATTCATCTAACAGAAGATTAATATCCAGTATACACAAGAAACTTAAACAGCAGCAAAAATTTAAAAAAAAAAAAAACAACCTCACGAATAATGGGCCGGGCACGGTGGCTCATGCCTGTAATCCCAGCATTTTGGGAGGCTGAGGTGGGCAGATCACCTGAGGTCAGGAGTTCAAGACCAGCCTGGCCAACATAGTGAAACTCCATCTCTAATAAAATACAAAAGAAATTAGCCAGGCCTGGTGGCGTGTGCCTATAATCCCAGCTACTAGGGAAGCTGAGGCAGGAGAATCACTTGAACCCAGGAGGTGGAGGTTGCAGTGAGCCAAGATCACGCCACTGCACTCCAGCCTGGGTGACAGAGTGAGACTCCATCTCTTTAAAAAAAAAAAAAAAAAAAAAACAAATAATAAAAATAATATGATTTTAAATTGATCATTTAAAAATGATCTGAATACACTGCTCAAAGGATATACAAATGTCCAACAAATATATGAAAAAATGCTCAATATCACTAATCATTAGGAAAAGACAAATCAAAACCACAATGAGGAATCATCTAACCCCGGTTAGGATGGCTATGATCAAAAAGACAAAAAAATAACAAATGCTGGTGAAGATACAAAGAAAAGGGAACTCTTATAGGCTATTGGTGGGAATGTAAGCCAGTATAGCAATTATGGAAAACAGTATGAATACTCTTTAAAGAACTACAGATACAGCTACCATATGATCCAGCAATCCACTACTGGGATTTATCCAAAGGAAAGGAAATCAGTATATTGAAGAGACATCTGCACCCCCAGGTTTAGTGCAGCACGATTCACAATAGCCAAGATGTGGAATCAAGCTGGGTGTCCAACAACAGATGAATGGATAAAGAAAATGTGGTCTACATACACAAAGAAACATTATTCAGCCATAAAAAAGAATGAAACCCTGTCATTATCAGCAACACAGACGAAACTGAAGGACACTGTTAAGTGAAATAAGGAACAGAAATTGAACCACCACATATTCTCTCACTCATGTGTGGAAACTTAAAAAAATTGACCTCCTAGAAATAAAAAGTAGAACAGAGGATACTAGGGGCTGGGAAGGGTTGGGGGAAGGGAGGGATAGAAGGAGATTTGTTAAAGGATACAAACTTAGAGCGAGACAGGAGGATTTCTAGCATTCTATAGCATGATACGATGACGCTAATGAATAATACATAGCTTCAAATAGCTAGGAGGAGGATACTGAATGTTCCCAATACAAAGAAATGATAAATGTTTGAGATGATGGATATGCTAATTACCCTATGATCATGATACATTATATGTGTCAAAACATCACTACGTAGCCCTTAAATATGTACAATTATGTATCAATTCAGAATTTAATTAAAATAAAAAATGAAAAGAATGTTTCTTGGCCGGGCGCGGTGGCTCACACCTGTAATCCCAGCACTTTGGGAGGCCGAGGCAGGCGGATTACGAGGTCAGGAGGTCGAGACCATCCTGGGTAACACAGTGAAACCCCGTCTCTACTAAAAATACAAAAAAAAAAAATTAGCCGGGCGTAGTGGCAGGCACCTGTAGTCCCAGCTACTCGAGAGGCTGAGGCTGGAGAATGGCGTGAACCTGGGAGGCAGAGCTTGCAGCGAGCCGAGACTGCACCACCACACTCCAGCCTGGGCGGCAGAGCGAGACTCCGTCTCAAAAAAAAAAAAAAAAAAAAGAATGTTTCTTAAAGTTTGGTCCAGTTGCTCTCTGCTTCTGAATCAGTTGAAAAGTTTGTTGAAAATGTGGATTCTGACTCTCAACCCACACCTAGAGGAGCTTTGTGAAGGTCAGGAAGTCAGAAACGTGTATTTCAAGAAGTTTCCCAAGTGATTCAGAAGCACCCTAAAGTACAAAAAACAGTGCAAAATCAGAGTCAAAAGAAAACCATATGTTATTCACACCCTGTTTTTCATCTGGTATGCCAAGCATTTCTCTCAATCATTCATTCAAACACCTGAGCACCCACACACCCATATAACCAAGATGAATGTTATTTAAGCATTAGCCAACCTCATTTTGTTTTAGTCAAAAAGAGCCAAACCCCAGCTTTCCTAAATCCCAGCAGCCCAGACTGTGGATTTCTTGGTTTTGTCACTCTGGAAGTATTTTTGAGAAAGATTTAAAGACAATGTTTGAAATCACCTGGCATCGAGTTCCTGCATAATGGGATCACCACCTGGCAGGATGAAGGTGCTCACTCGAGCAGAGGGGCTCCAGGGGCCAGGCTGAGTGAAGCACCTCAAGATTAAGAGCCACCAGCCTGAGAGGCTGCTGCTTCAGGGACCTGATAAAGCACCAGAGTAAGTCAAAGTGAACTTTTAACACAAGATGTGATGCACTGAGCTTGGATTTGATCTATGATGAGATTCGATCTGCTTTTGAAGACTAGTTGATTTAAGCCCCAAAGAACTAAGACCTGTCTTATGAGGATTAATATAGGCTTTGACGGTATTGCCTCGTTTCCCTCTGAACTATTCACTGTTGAGTTTTTGGTATCTTTAGGTGAAAATTTTGATACCAACCTGTGTCTTAATGCTCGCAAATTACATTTGATTCTTGATACTGACGATGCCGGAACTTACCTGGAAATGAGCGAAGTCCTGATTCAAGTCTCTGCTTTGTACTATAAGCTTGAACACACACATCCTGAAAGCCACATTGAAACAATTCTGATACTAGCTAAAGCCCTGGGGTAAGAGTGGGTGAGCAACCCCAGTTTAGAATCCACCAAGAGCGAGAGAGATGGGAGCTGTCCTGTGGAGGCCAGGAGAAGCAAACCCAATCATCACCAGGCCCCATGGCTCAGCTTCTTCCCCTAACATCAACTAAGTCAGTCTCTGAATTCCACCGTCCCTGAATTCAAAGTGTCCTTTACTTTTTCTCTAGGGGCAACAAAGCATAGAGGAAGGCGGTGTGATTCGGCAGTCAGAGACCTAATTAGGCTCTAAGGCCAGGGGTTTTCAGCTTTGCCCACATCAGATTCACCTGGAAGTTGGTTAAAACACAGCTTCCTGGGCCCCTCCCCCAGAGCTTATGATTCAGGAGGTCTGGGTGGAGCACGAGAATTTGATTTCTAACAAGTTCCCAGGTGATGCTGATGCTGCTGGTAGGACCACACTTTGGGAACCACTTGTTTTCATTTTTGTGACCTTGGGCAAGTTCTTTATCCACTCTGAGACTTGATGTCCACATTTGCAACAACAAAAAGCTGGCTAATTCGCTCTTGCAGTCCTTCCCACTGTCTCTGTGCCCAAAAGTCTGCCTGCTTATAAAACAAGAACTTCCAAATGTTCATATCACATTCCTAAATGCCGACAGTAAATCAGATCTGATGCTGATGCTCATATTGCACTGCATCAGAAGTTTAATTTACTACAATGCCAACAAGACAGAACTTGAGAGCTTGTATTTGCCATTTTTGGGGGGTGCCAGTGCCATGGAAATATTATTTGGCAGGGACTCACACTCAGGTGTCAGTGTGGTCAACTGTACATAGGTTCTGTGATATGAATAAAGCACTCTGGATAAGTTTATTCAGGTGATGATTAAAGAGAAGAGAACCCATATAAAAGCTCAACACTGTTTTGAGGAGGGTAGCTCCAGTCCCCAAACTAAGTTTTATTTGCAAGAATTCACTCTTTTGTTTACGGAAAAATTTTACTATGTACTATGAGCTAGGTATTGTGCTAAGGATACATGTGGAATGGGTGACAAAGTCCCTATTCTAATGGGGGAAGGAAGCAGAGAATAAAATATTCACTAAAATGAGTGCCAAACTCTGGCTGTGATTATGTGTTGTAATAGAAGTGAGTCAATTGGTAGAATTTTACTTACTAGGGCCTGTCTGGAGACAAAGGAACTGAGATCTGAGGTGTGAAGAAATGGACTCAGGGAAGAGGAGAGGAGAGAGTTCCAGGCAGAGGAAGGAGCATGTGTAATGGCCCTGAGGACAGAGTGGGCAGAGGGCCATTTGTTATTGTCTTTTTAATTATAAGACAGTGTGTTTGGAGCAGAGAGAAGGAAAGGATGTGTGTTGTCAGATGGGGCTAAAGACGCAGGCAACGCAAACCATGCTGCGCCTACAAGGCATGCCGGGACTTTCTTTATCCCAACATCAAGCAGCGGCAGGGACAGAACCAGAGCTACTTTGGAGAAGGAGAATTCTAGCTCCAAAGTAGGGAAAGGCCAGGAGAGAAACCAGGTGGAAGCAGAGGGAGCAGAAAGGCCGCTGCAGAGACTCGCTTTCTCTCAACGTGATGACTGGAGAGACTAACACATTCTCTCCCCCAAAAAGTCAACTATGAAACTGGACAAAACTGTCCAAAGCAACCATTTCAGAACAGAAGAAACTGACCAAACTTTGATAAGAACAAGCAGAGCTTGGGGATCATGCCTGGGCTGTCCCCAGACTCCTCCTAGCAATGCTGACCGGTAGTTCAACTGGGGTGGCAGGGTTCTGCTGCCTGAGGGAGAGGGAGAGGGTGAGGGTGAGGGCAATTGCTCACATGATTCGGATCGTCATCAGTTAAAGTGGCAATTGCAGGAAGACACAGTGGGAAGACCAGGGACTCCACTGGCCTGAGGTTGCTGCCCGGAGCAAGCCATGGACAAGCAGACTAGCCAGGGACTTAATTGGGAATTTCAGGAGGTGAGAAACCCATGGGGCTAAACTTTTCATGTATCTGTTAACCGGTGGTTGAGCACAACCGCAGCAGAGACCACAGCGGACCCAAGACACCCCATACATCCTTGGTCAACAGAGCCTATGCTCAGGCGCAGGGAAGAGCGATAGAAAGTAAGAGCCAGGAAGGACATGGAAACAGCCTGAAATGTTAATATGCTCAACAAGCAGATAGAGGGGCAGAGGCAAAGCCTTTCTGGCTAAAGCACAATCTCTGACCAATCTTTGGCTAAATACCAAGCATGTACATCCAAAATATACAAAGAACTCTTACACCTCAAAACTAAGAGAAGCAAACCATTCAAGAAATGCAAAGTATTTCATTTCACCAAAGAAGATACATGAATGAAGAGAAGAGACAAGGATACGAGCATCGGATCGCCATGCCTTTCTTGGACATCCAGAAAAGGTTCGGCCTTAACATAGATCGATGGTGGACAATCCAGAGTGCTGAACAGCCCTACAAGATTGCTACTCGATGCCATGCTTTTGAAAAAGAATGGATAGAATGTACACATGGAATTGGTGCTATCCAGGCAGAGAAAGAGTGCAAGATAGAATATGATGATTTTGTAGAGTGTTTGCTTCGGCAGAAAACGATGAAACGTGTGAGTACCATCAGGAGGCAGCGGGATAAGCTGATAAAGGAAGGGAAGTACACCCCTCCACCTCACCACATTGGCAAGGAGGAGCCTCGGCCCTGAGCAGAGCAGCTGCTGATGTCTGGAGGCTGATTTTCCCGTTCTCTGTTCTCCACTGGAAAAGTTGTTTACAGAAAACCTCCTTGTCAAAGTGTATAAAAATAAAGGATTGCGCCATTCTATTTGTTCAAAAAAAAAAAAAAAGAAGATACATGAATGGTTAATACATGAAAAGATGCACATTATTAGTCTTTAGAAAAATGCAAATTAAAACCACAATGAAATTCCAGTTCACACCCACTAGAACAATTATACTTAAAAAGACAATAACAAATGGTGAGGATACGGAGAAACTGGAACCTTTCTACACTGTTGGTAGGAATGTGAAATAGAACATCTGCTTGGGAAAATAAACTTACCCTACAACACATCAATTCCACTCCTAAGAATCTACTAAACAGAAATTAAAACAAATGCCTATACCAAAGACTTATATGCGAATGTTAAAGCAGTATTATTCATAGTAGCCAGAAACTGGAAATAATTTAAATGTTAATCAACTGGTAAATGGATAAAGAAAATGTGGCATATCCATCCCATGGCATACTATTCAGCAATAAAAGTGCAACATGGATGAACCCCAAAAACATTGTGCTAAAGGAGCCAGATGAAAAACACTACAAATTGTATCATTCTATTTATATAAAATGTCCAGCAAAGGGAAACAGACAAAAAGATTAATGGTTGTCTGGGACTGAGGGTGGGAGCAGGATTAGCAGCAAACTGCTTACAGGGATTATTATTTTTTTTTAATGTTGGTGTTAGAAATATTCTCAAACTGAACTGTGGTGATAGTTACAAAACTATATACATTTTCTGAAAGTAACTCAATTGTATACTTACAATGAGTGAATTTTACAATGTTTAAATTATACCTTAATACAAGTGATATCTACAGTGATCCTGGCAACAGCCTAGACCAAGGTGGTGACGGCCGAGTTTCAGTTGACAAGATTTGAGGAAGCAGGAATTCAGTTTTGGGAATACTGCATTTGAAATACCTTACTCCAAGAAATGTCACTTAGCAGTTGGAAGGATGGATCTGGAGCCCAGGAGCGGTCTGAGCTGGACATGTGAATTTGCAAATCATCTGCAAATAAGTAGAAATTGAGGCCACAGGCATGGATGAGATTGTCCAGAAAAAAGAACAAGGAGGACAAGGGGAGGCAGGAAGGAATGGGCCTGGGACCAAGACTTGAGGAATTCTAACATTAAACAGGGATAAGAACAGAGAAAACAAGGCAGAGAGGAAAACCAGAAGCACGGAAAGGATAGCGTAACCATGTCAAATGCTGACAAAATGTCAGTAAGAACTGAAACATCCTATTTGTGACCATATGCTCATCTGTTTATTTCTAGATTCATGGATTCCCATGACCCTAATTTATTGTCAAGCAAATCCATTTTTGTTTTGTTGTTGATGATACACCAAGCCCAAGAAAAAGGAAAATAACTTCTCTTCTAAACATATTGGCTAAGTCCACCAGCTATTTTCCGATATCCTCATTCCATTTTTACTGGGAGGAGTAGAAACATTACCGGGTTCAAGCCAGGATTGAATTTCAGCACTGCCACTGATTAACTAGTGGTCTGAAACCAGGTGTGGCAGAGACACACTACTAGCTACTAAATATCCATTTCTCTTCTCTCTCAAGAGAACCTTAATTTTTAGTTGGGCACAACATGCTATGCCAGAGTATCTTTCCCAGGCTTCCTTTCACTTAGATGTGGTCAATTGACTAAGTTCTAACTAATGAGGAAAAATGCTGTCGTATTGCAATTCCTCCTTCCCCTACCTGCTTTTTGGAAGATGAATGCAAAGGCTGAAATTCCGTGCCACAACCTAGGGATGGTGAAGCAGAAAGCTGGAAGGAGCATGGGTCTCTGATTTCTGTAGAATCCCCAAACCAATCCGGAAAAGCTACCTCCAAACTGCTTTTATGTGACAGAACACAAAAGCTGCACATTAGAATTCTCTGCAGCTTTTTTTTTTTTTTTTTGAGACGGAGTCTCGCACTGTTGCCCAGGCTGGAGTGCAGTGGCACGATCTCAGCTCACTACAAGCTCCGCCTCCCGGGTTCACACCATTCTCCTACCTCAGCCTCCCGAGTAGCTGGGACTACAGGCGCCGGCTACCACGCCCCAGTAAATTTTTTTTTTTCTTTGTATTTTTAGTAGAGATGGGGTTTCACCGTGTTAGCCAGGATGGTCTCGAGCTCCTGACCTCACAAACTGCCCGACTCGGCCTCCCCAGGTGTCGGGATTACAGGCGTGAGCCACCACGCCCAGCCCAGGCTTTTTTTTTTTTAAACAATCCCAACCTCCCCCCCACATACACCTGGACCCATTAAGTCAGAATCTCTGGGATGAAACTCAGGCAGTGGTAGTTTTTTAAATCTCCTCACGTGGTTACAATTGCAGTCAACTTGGAGACTCTGTGATGGACTCCAACTTTATGTAAATGCATTACTCACAGCCGAACACAATTTCTAACTGATACTCCAAGCTGTTTGACTCTTCCTGTGCCAACGTGAACATCTTTAAAACGGGATTATAATGCTTACTGCTCCCACAAATATTTAGTAACTGAGGATACCCTGGTGAGTGACTCAGTGTTCCTGCCTTCACGAAATGTACAGGTATGTTGTCTGAAAAATTACATGAATGGGCAAGAGCAACAAACTATATAAATTCTGCAATTGTTTGTGGGAAGCATAATCAAAACCAAAAATCGCAAGGATGAGAAATATACCACCATATTAAAGGAAAGTTAAATCTAATTCCTTATTTCAGCAATGTATTCAGTAATTAATTGCTAAGAACAGTTCAACACTGCTGCTATATCCTCAATGCACACCCCTATACACACACAGTACTAGAAATTATGCCTAGTATATTCTACATGTCTTAATTTATAATTAAGAACAATGCCACATCAATTCCAAGAAACCCAGACTCCAAGAATTGTATGACAGTTGTATGAATGAAGCATTCACCACTGAAAATAAAGCTTTCAAAATACAGAATCCTTCAGAAACTCATGTGTTGCCACCACACTAAAACCATCACACTTTGTACAGGAAAGAGAGTTATTGCATCATTTTTCAGACTTCACAGAAAAACAATAATTACTCCCCAAAAGACTGTGTAAGATTATATCCGTTAGGGGATCAAATGTTCCAGGTGCTTAGATCCACATTCCAGAGAATCTAATCAAATAAAAAATGACTTATTTTCGGCAAAGGATAGTACAGTTTCTTGACATATCTATGAATTTTGGATCACTGCTTCCAGCTCTGGACAATGTGGAGAACGTGCCCACCTCCAGCTCCCTCCTGGGAATCCAGTCGTGGAGATGCCACGCAAGTAGAGACAGGGTTTCACCGTGTTGCCCAGGCTGGTCTCGAAGTCCTGAGCTCAAGCAATCCGCCCATCTCGGCCGCCCAAAGAGCTAGGATTAAGGCATAAGCCACCGCGTCTGCCAACTTTAAATCTTTTAAAGCTTAATACGTATGGTAAAGTTTCAAGGGAAACCGACAGAAAATACAGTGCATAAATTCCAAAAGAGTAAGAAGAAAAAATAGAATATAAACAAAAGAATAAAAATTCAACATATCCTCCAAAAATACAAGCTGGGGTGGGGGTAGGAAGAAGAAACATAGAAAAAGTTGGACAGATAAAAATCAGTGGTTACAGTGGCACAAACATGTCCAAATGCATTAATCACAAACGATATAAATGAATTAAACTTGCCAGTTAAACAACAGATACTGCAAATTAAACAGATGTTTTAAAAAATCTGAACACCATGCATGTAATCTCAGCACTCTGAGAGGCCGAGGTAAGAGAACCACCGGAGCCCAGTGGCTTGAGACCAGCCTGGGCAAATAGGAGAGCCTATCTCTTTAAAAAATAAAGAAAGAAAAGAAAGAAAGAAAAATTCAGCCAGGTGCAGTGGTTCATGCCAATAATCCCAGCACTTTGAAAGGCCGAGGCAAGAGCATTGCTTGAAGTCAGGAATTTTAAGACTAGCCTGGGCAACAGAGTGAGACCCCACCTCTACAAAAAAATAATTTAAAAATTAGCTGAGTATGATGGCGCACCCACACACCTGTGGTCCCAGCAGAGAAACTATTCTACAGAAAATAACAACAATTAAAAGCACCTTAGTAATATACTTAAGCTGTTTTTATTTTTATGAAACCAACTTTGCAGAAGATTAAGTTGTTTTGAAAACTGCATATTTATTTACTAACATAGTTAGAAAATAAAACTTTTTTTTTTTTTTCTAAAGGACAGGATCTGGCTCTGTCACCCAGGCTGGGGTGCAGTGGTGCGATCAAGGCTCACTGCAGCCTTGACTTCCCAGGTTCAAGTGATCCTCACCTCAACCTCCACAGTAGCTGGGATTACAGGCACACACCACCACGCCAGGCTAATTTTTGGGGGGTTTTTTTGTTTTTTTGTTTTTTGTTTGTAGAGAGAGGGTTTTCAACATGTTGCCCAGGCTGGTCTTGAACTCCTCAGCTCAAGAGATCTGCCCACCTTGGCCTCCCAAATTGCTGGGATTATAGGCGTGTGCCTCTGCACCCAGCCAAGAATGAAACTTTAAAAACAAACCATTTACCATATCGTTGCCCCTTCTTTTTCTGCAGCCCTGTGCCTGATAAAAGCTCCAACCCTTGGCCACTTGGCTGTGCCCACTATGACTAATTTCTCCCTATTTGTCTCCTGTTCAACCCCTGGCCTCTCCTCAGACAAGACCCATTGTTCCCCAAGACCTCTCTCCACATTTCCCCACTTCTCAGGCTCATCCTACAAGAGAAAATTACATGATTTAGGGGCCAAAGCCACTGCAGTCCGTTATTTTAACAGCAATTACTTTGTCTTTATTCTAGAAGAGAGTTTTAGATATTTATTTTGTACTTTTGACATTCCACTGATGGCATCAATATTAGATTTTCAATTCAGTTAACTCTGTGGATGTTATAGGTATTGAGGAGGATCACTTTTTGTTTCTGATTTCCCTTTCCTGCCTTACTGCATAGCACAGAATGTTCTGAAATGAGTGAGCAGGAAACTTTGTATTACTCTTGTCTTCAACGGAAACATTTCTAAGTATTTTTACCATTAAGGATGATGTTAGCTGTTTGTTTCAGAGAGATATTCTTCATTATAACAAGGAAAAACCCATTTCTGATTTATTAAAGTGCTAATCAAAAATAAATGTTGATTAAGGGAAGCTGGGAAAATGCTATGTAAGAACACTGTATCTCTGCAACTGTAAATCTAAAAATACTTCAAAATAAGACATTAAATGAAAATAGATGTTGACTTTTATGTAATGTCTTTTTAGCATCTACTGAAGAGACCATACGAATTTTGGATACACGTTTTAAATCCTGTAGTCAAAGTATAAACTTTTCCTGCTGATCTCCCCACATCCATTCTCACTCATTTCTAATCATCTCCCTCTACTCAACATAAAGGTTTTTCAACAAATGTAAATGAGATCCCCTTGCACTCCTAATTAAAATCCTTACATGGCTTCCACTGCATTCAAGACAAAATCCAAAATCCTTCAGTGTGCCTACAGGTCTTGCACGATGTAGCTCAGCTCACCTCTGCAGTCTGCTCATTCCGCCTGCTCTGGCCACACTGGCCATCTTCCCAATGCCCCCACTTTCCTGCCTCAGAGCACTCACCTACCCTGATCCTACTGCCTGGAAGTCTCTTCCCTACTCTTGATCTGGCTACTTCTTACTTGTGCTTTCAGATCTCAGCTGCAAAAGGCCTGCCCTTGAGCAAAGTCTTCCCTTTCCCACACCAGGTCCCCTGTCACTCTGCCCCATGGCACACTGCCTCCCTCACATTCCTCACAAGTCATCACTGTGTCCTTATTTGTGGGATTATTTGTTAACATCCACACACTCACTAGCCTGCATGTCCTCGAGGGCGGAACCACATCAGGATTCTTCACCACTGGCTCCTCGTATCTAGCACAAATGCCTGGTACAAAAACGGCATTTAGGCCGATCACACCTGTAATCCCAGCACTTTGGGAGGCCAAGGTGCGTGGAATGCCTGAGCTTAGGTGTTCGAGATCACCTGGGCAATATGGCAAAACCCTATCTCTAGTAAAAATACAAAACATCAGCTAGACATAGTGGTGCGCATCTGTGTCCCAGCTACTTGGGAGGCTGAGACAGGAGAACTACTTGAACCCAGGAGGCAGAGGTTGTAGTGAGCCGGCATGGCACCACTGCACTCCAGCCTGGGCAACAGAGTGAGGCTCTGTCTCCAAAAAACAAAAACACCAAACAAAAAATAGGGCATTTAATAAGTATTTATAATACTGCATGAATTTGCACAGGTCACTGAACCTCTCAGTGCCTCTGTTTCCCATCTGTAAAATGGGGCTAAGAAGACCTCAACAGAGCTGTGCTAAGGCTTAAACAAGCTAAGGCACACATAGCACTTTAAAGATGGACCTGGCACACAGACAGTGCTAAGAGGCTGCTTCTTGCCAGCCTTCTTTTTTTTTTTTTTGGAGACGGAGTCCCACTCTGTCGCCCAGGCTAGAGCACAGCAGCGCTATCTCGGCTCACTGCCTCCCTGGTTCAAGCAATTCTCCTGCCTCAATCTTCTGAGTAGCTGGGATTACAGGTGCCTGCCACCACACCCAGCTATAGTAGAGATGGGGTTTCACCATGTTGTCCAGGCTAGTCTTGAACTCCTGACTTCAGGCAATCCACCCGCCTCGGCCTCTCAAAGTGCTGGGATTACAGGCATGAGCCACTGCGCCCGGCCTTCCTGTCAGTCTTAATGTAGCCCCAAGTCAGTGGCCAGCAGGCACCTATTTCACCCTGCTCACCCTTCTAGGGAGTCTCTGATTCCAAAGAGAGCAGTGAGGAAAAACAGCCAGCTCAAAGATCAGACAGCTGAAAGCATGGAGAAAGACAGAGGATTTATTCATTCTTGCACTTTTCTGACACTGCCAGTTCCGTGCCCTTCCTTCCTCCTTCGTCCCTGCTATAGTCCAAAAGACACAGGATAAACAAGAAGCCACAGTAAATAGCATTTGCACAGTCTTTCCTACATTTATTCATTCAACAGATATACTAAGCACTTACTACGTACCAAGCACTATTCTAGGTGCCAGGAATACAACAGTGGGAAAACGTAACAAAAATTCATGCCTTCATCTCAAGGGCCCTTTATAGAGAACAGGGAAGGCAGAGAAACTAATAATTGCTAGTATTTCCCTAACCTTATGATGGAGGCATCATTATCACCCCTTGTTTTGTTTTGCTTTTGGTTTTATTTATTTATTTATTTATTTTTAACAGGGTCTCACTATGTTGTCCAGATTGGAGAACAGTGGCACAACCATGGCTCACTGCAGCCTTGACCCCCTAGGCTCAAGCAATCCTCCCACCTCAGACTCCCAAGTAGCTGGGACCACAGGTCACACCACACCACCCAGCTAATCTTTAAAAACCCTTTTGTAGAGACAGGGTTCCACTGTGTTACCCAGGCTGATCTCAGACTCCTGGACTCAAACAATCCTCCCACCTCAGCCTCCCAAACTGCTGGGATTACAGGCATGAGCCACCATGCCCAGCTATTAGCCCTTTCTAAAGATGAGGAAACCGAGGCACAGAGATCTCTCATCAGAGTCACACAGCCAATCAGCAGCAGAGGCAATAGGAGCCCAGGCAATCTGTTCCCACAACTGTGTTCCTAACTACTGCATTCTTCTGCCCTTTTCTGAAAAATAAGAGTATATAAAATCTTCTACCTCAGAGCAAAGGGCCTCAACTTTGAAGCTTTTTGTTAAAGCAGGATGTGGGGGTTGCAGGGGTGGGAGGGAAACGTTGGTCAGGACATGTCAAATATTCACACAGGAAGTCAAGGTGGATATCTACTAAATCAAGAGAACACAGGTTTCCAGGAATCACCTCCTCAAAGGATTCTGTGGGCAGCTAAAACCTAGGAGAGGGGAAGGAGAGAAGATGAATGGGGAAAACCCAAACTATAATACTACCGCCCAGAAAGTCTTCACAAGGGCTGACGGGTCCCAGCCAGGATGGAGCCCATATTCTGCCTCTTCCGGCCACTCCAGACAGCCGGCTCCCTCCCTCTCCCCTGCTTCTTCCTTGCCCACTTTAATCCACCTCTCACACCCAGGCTTAGTTGTACTGCTTGATTACCCTTCCCAAGCATGGGATCCCACGCCTCCCAGACTGGCAGGAAACCAAAGCCCTCAGCAGGGGCATCGAAGCCACCCAGTCGGCGGATATCAGGGCTGAGGAGAAGAGACTGCAGCAGGCAGGCCAGTTCATCCCAGGCACTAAGGCATCAAGAAGCCAAAATGATATTTGGGCAACCAGACCAGGCTGCCACAAAGGGCTCCTGGAAAACAGGCACATTTTCAAAATGAAATCCACTTGTGGGCTAGCTCTACCTGGCATTTAATTAATCTGAAAGGGTTGGATGTACCAAATAAGCCACCAAAAACAAGATTAAAATCTCAACTGTTCCTCCAACACATGCTCCCAAGCCTTCACACAACATGATCCACCGTGACCACAACATCCACAGGGTAAAAACACAAAACCCACGGTCACGCAGAGCCTCCTCGGATGACTCTGGGGCCACACAGTTTACTCTCCGGGAACACATAATCCCAAACAGAGGATACAGTGGGCTGAAATTGCCACAAACGCTGACTCTCCACAGACGCAAAAGCAACCTGAATCAAAATCATTTCCAATCTGGGTCTGAACCTGTCAAAATCTGTGCCGACAGAGACAGCTGGTGTTTGGCCAGCAAGTTCAAATCAAGGTGGAACTTTCCCAGCTTTCTGGAAGAGGAGGGCATCTGTTATGAGGCAGAGCTGAGATTTTCTCCAAGGAATTTTTCTTAAAGTAGAGGCAGCTACAAGCATCTGCCTATAGGCTGCCACCTGAATATAAAACAAAAGTATAAGCAACAAAGGAATCAAGTAATAGAAGTATCCACCTCACAGGACTTCAATGAGGGCGAAATAAGTTATTTGTAAAATGCTTAAAATAGTATCTGGCACATAGCAAGTAGAATATGTCTGTCAAATATTAATAACATAAATGAAGGAAATACCAATTACTCTGAACGAAATCACTCTCTTGCCTGCATAGACAGCTTAATTTTTCAGGGACATGAGTTTGTGATCACATTCTGCATACATACAAATGAGTTGTGATTTCCTAGTCCTCAAGTCACATGATGATATCAAACTTGTCAATATGTCAAAGAGCATGTGGCATTCCACAAAGAGCTCTGTGTCAAGGAACCTGATGATTTTTTTCCGATTTTTTTATTTTTATTTATTATTTTTTAGACGGAGTCTCGTTCTGTCACCCAGGCTGGAGTGCAGTGGCACAATCTTGGCTCACTGCAACCTCCGTCTCCTGGGTTCAAGTGATTCATGTGCCTCAGCCTCCCGAGTAGCTGGGATTACAGGCATGTGCCACCACACCCAGCTAATTTTTATATTTTTAGTAGAGACAGTATTTCACCATGTTGGCCAGGCTAGTCTGGAACTCCTGACCTCAAGTGATCCACCTGCCTCGGCCTCCCAAAGTGCTGGGATTACAGGCGTGAGTCACTGCGCCCAGCCAGAACCTAGTGAATTCTCATCGCAGTAGACAAGATTAAGGCCTAGTGAGAGAGGAGGCCAAAGATTAATAAACATCACTGAATTCTAAGCATTGACTATGATATTCTTCAAATCTGGCTTGAAATATCCATCATACCACTCTAGAAAAAAAACTAACACTTCTTAGCAAGACAGTAAAACATTCCCTGACAAAAAAAACCTATCACTTGGTTAATTATTCTGACTATTCCCATCACCTGAAGAACCAAAAAAAAAAAAAAAAAGTGTGTTCTCCACAGATGAACACACACATATTCAGATCCAGCCTGAATTTTGAACAACAGTCACCACATTCAGCTTTATTAATCTACTCTCCTATGGAAGGAACACGAGTTTGGGGAGTATCTCCTGCTAAGTTCCTTCGATTCCACAAAGAACACCATAGTCAGTGTCCATGGCTTCAGTTGGCTCTGCTGCCATTTCAATTTGCCAAGCAAGAACAAACAAAGCAATCTATTTCACAACAAGGCAACCAAAAAAGTAACCCTTTCCACTTCGTTCTTCACCCACCCCACAACTACCTCTTAAATTATTTTTCATAAAATATATATGACCTACTTCAACTCTCCCACAAGCAGACTAGAGCCAAAAAAAAAAAAAAAAAAACTGGGAAATCATTTAGCCTCCTACTATTATTACCAACAATATTATGACTATCTCTGCCAATTAAACTAGAAACTTCTTTGACATTATGTCACTCAATTAAACATAGCTCTGGGCTTGGCATAGTGTCGTGCATATGGAGGAAGTTTCCCCTAACAGGTCCAGGGCAAAAGATCATTAAATAGAAATGTATCCCTCCATTATCCTACTCACTATCTATTATCACCACCATCACCACCAGCACATAAAGCTCTTTAAAGCCAAAACTATTCTCCATAACCAGGGACATTTTGGGCACTTTACGAATATATACAGCTAGCAAAATGACCAACTTCCAATCAATCAGGACTTGATGAATTAGGTCCATGTTGATGAATCAATCTTGAGGCCATCCTGACCCTCTAATCCTCCTCCCCCACTGGCTACTCCTCTCCTCTGAGCAGGAAGAAAAGCTGAGAACCAAATCTGCCAAGCATGGTGGACCACTAGTGGATTGGATTCCAATTTCAAGACCCAAGAGGTTGTACCCGATGGTAACAACTATGTTTTTAGATCATCCATGGCTAAAAGAGAACTCACTGAAGTAAAACTTGATTTTGAAAACCTGTCACTTGCAGTCACTGAAGACAGCCTGCCTGTGAAACGCACTTCTGGAGAAGGTTTTATGTTAAGAGAACTTTTATGGCTCTAGAAAGCAGATCATTTCTCCAGCCTGTGGGAGCAGTGAAATTACACAGTCAGCCTCTGAATTATTGATGTCATAATTTATTGAAAGGTGTCCATTAGGTCATAGGTCACACCCCAGATGCAACCATGCACAGATACACAGATACACAGACCCATCACAAGGTCTGTGACCAGGGAGTAAAAGCAATAGCAAGCCAATGGCTTTTGAGGATCTGCTATATGCAAAGGCCCCATGGTATCAGACCAAAAAAGAACTCTAGGCCAGACCAACACACAGAGCTTCCAGCATACTCATCTGATTATCTCATTTTGTCGTCTTAAAAATAGGGCAGGTATTCTTGATTGCATTTTACTTGTAAGAAAAGTAAGACTGGTAAATTTAAGTGACCTCTAGCTAGGCGCAGTGGCTCACGCCTGTAATCCCAACACTTTAGGAGGCCACGGTGGGCAGATCACTTGAGGTTAGCAGTTCGAGACCAGCCTGGCCAACATGCTGAAACCCCGTCTCCACTAAAAATACAAAAATTAGCTGGGCGTGGTGGCAGGCACCTATAATCCCAGTTTCTCAGGAGGCTAAGGCAAGAGACTCACTTGAACCCAGGAGGCAAAGGTTGCAGTGAGCCGAGATCACACCACTGCACTCCGGCCTGGGCCAGAGTGAGACTCCACCTCAAAAAAAAAAAAAAAAAATTATGTGATCTCTCCATTGTCTCATAACTAGTTCATATAAGGACAAGGGCCAGGACCAGATACTTGAATTTTTGTTCTATTGTTTATTTTATTAAATTATGAGGTTCCCTATTCAGTACTTGTTGATATTCACTGCCAAAGATTCCTCTAGATGTTGGGAATAGAACAATGAGTGAAACAGACATTCCTGCCCTTGTGGAGCTGATATTCTAGTGGCAGGAAAGAAATTATAAACATATCCACAAACATGATAAGTGTCCATAGTGGCTTAGAAAAAAACAAAACAGGCTACAATGTTGGAGGCTGGGAAAAGGCTGCGATAGAGGAGCAGTTCTAACTTCACTAGGTCAGGGAAGGCCTGTCTGTAAGGTGATTCTGAGCAAAGAATGGAAAGAAGAGGGTAAAGCATGCTGGCGGTAAAAATAACTGTGTTCCAGGCAATAAATACAGACTCTGAGGTGGGAGCAGGCTTGGTGTGCTGGAGAACAGCCAGTGCAACAGGAGTGGAGTGAGCACGGGGGAAGTGATGGGAGATAAAGGGAACAAGAGCCAGCTCACACAGAACTTTGCAGGCATAATAGGGACTGGGGGGTTGATTCCAGATATAAAGGAAGACCCCAGGAGGGCTCTGAGCAAAGACACAACACTAGCAGCTCACTCTAGAAAGATGCTCGGGTGGGAGGGGAAGGGGGATCCACTAAGAGTTTAGCATAATTGTCCAGGCAGGCAGAGATTGCAGATTGGTCATATGGAAAAGTGTACCTTTTAATTTTTTCCAACACACCTAGAAGAGCCACCCCCTTCTCTTGCACCTGCAGCCTGATAACTTGTTGCTGTACCAGCTGATCTACAGGCAAGATGGCCAGCCCAGGACAATAATGCCAGGTGTTTTTTGCCATGTAAATGGCCTAACTGTGTCGGACGTAGTTCACTAGTGAGGATGAGGTTAAGGAAACTACTGGACAGGAAAAAACATCATTGGCTTTGGTTTTCTATTACTTCAGGATGTTTGCTTGCCTTTAAACATTCTGCGATTCCCTGGGTTGTATCAATCAATTCCCTGATATAACAGTCCATTTCCATAGGCCAGGATATTTTGTAAGTACCTGGAGATATTGATTTCCTACAGATGATGGCAGCACTTTCAGGCAATGAGATGGAAAGAGGAGATGAGCGGTTCCCCTAGAGAACTGCAAGTAGCATTGTTTTATTTGGCTTTCACTTAACTAGTGATTAGTAACCAATTGGAAATCTTGAAATCATTTTTACAGGAAGCAGAGCCAGGTCAAGGGCCTTCTGAAGCCGTTAACTTTAGGTCACTGGAGAGAAGTATCATTTAGCTAAGAAGTGTCTTAGAATAAAATGTTAAAACATAGCTAGCATTTGTCAGAATTCTTAATGACTGTGTTAAGTCTTTTTACTTTTATAGACTGAGCTAAGGAAAAACTACCTAGAGGTTAATCAGCAAAGTAAAGAACTTGAGAGCTGACATCACCTTTTCAGATGGCTGGCCTTGGCCCTCCAGTGGTCTCTCAAAGCTGTATGTCTGTAACACTCTCCTTTCTACTGGAACTGTTAAAGCCATCAGTAATTTTATCATCAAGAGCTATAGTTTCTAAATAATGACCTCCACCAAAATATATTAGCATTCAACCACAATACCAACACGATTTGGTTTCTGGTCTTCTGCATTTTGTTCTCCAAGGCTGTCTCTTAAGGCACCTGAAGATTAGTTTTGGGAAAGGGAGATGGCATGATGGAAAATCAAAGATTCCATTAACTCTATGACTTTTGTGGCTAATGAAAGCTATTGCTGGTACGGCTCAAGGTTAAAAAAAAGAAAAAAGAAAGAAAGGGGGAGAGAAGGAACTTCTCACTAAATTTCTATCTCTCAGCAAATGATTTCATTAGCAAAAAAGTGCAAATGAACATTTCCACAGTAACTCACCAAGTCAGTACGGCCACTTTGACACCCCAGCGATTTCACTTCCCTTCATCTCAGATCAAGCAAGTGCACTGTGACTGACATAACCCTCAGTGACTACATTAGCTTTTCTTTCCAGGGCCATTCTTCACATCCCATGGGAAACATATGCGACTTTGCCTTTAGGAACCCACAACAATCTACTAGAATGGCCCCCACTCTGAGTAGCAGCTTTGAAACCAACACCCTAACACCATTTAAAAAAAAAAATGTTAAACACATGTACATTTAATAAATTAAAGACATTAAAATGCCTAAATCCAGGAGCACCAAGAAGCTGGCTGCACTGGCGCTGTATAAGACAATCATTTTGCATCCTTATCTCCTGGCCTTTTTTTTTGAGATGGAGTCTTGCTCTGTCGCCAGGTTGGAGTGCAGTGGTGCGATCTCAGCTTACTGCAACCTCCACCTCCCGGGTTCAAGCAATTCTCCTGCCTCAGCCTCCTGAGTAGCTGGGACTACAGGCACACGCCACCATGACCAACTAATTTTGTATTTTTAGTAGAGATGGGGTTTCACCATGTTGGCCAGGACGGTCTCGATCTCTTTACCACGTGATCCGCCCGCCTCAGCCTCCCAAAGTGCTAGGATTGCAGGTGTGAGCCACTGCACCTGGCCATCTCCTGGCCTTTAGAAAGGAGGGACATGGGGTTCAGTAAGGGACAACCTATTGGCAGAATTCAGAGTCGGGGGGCCAGGCGCGGTGCCTCATGCCTGTAATCCCAGCACTGTAATCCCAGCACTTCGGGAGGCTGAGGCAGGTGGATCACCTGAGGTCAGGAGTTCAAGAACAGCCTGGCCAACATGGTGCAACCCTGTCTCTACGAAAATATAAAAATTATTAGCCAGGCTTAGTGGCACGCGCCTGTAATCCCAGCTACTCGGGAACCTGAAGTGGAAGAATCACTTGAACCTGGGAGGTGGAGGTTGCAGTGAGCCAAGATCACGTCACTGCACTCCAGTCTGGGTGACAGAGTGAGACTATCTCAAAAAATAAAAATAAAGAACTCAGAGTCTGGGAACAGAGGATCTCCTCAGTTGGACTTCTTGGTAAACGGAACGTATGACAAATCAAAGGTAGTACTGACATACCCTCAAGCTTTCACTGTAAAATTTAACAAATGGCAGCCACTTCCTTTAACCAAATCCGTAAGTCTCTCAACCTTACAAATATTTATAGTATCCTTAAATTAATTTCCAAATAAACTACTTCATGGATTAAAGGACTCCTACTTACTTTACTCAGATCATTATGTAAACCAGCAGGCTCTCTTCTCAAGCATGGTCCAGAATAAAAGAACATTGTCTTCTGCCACACCTGGGCTGTTGCTTTGATTCTTTTCATCTCCACAGCCCAGCCTTTCAGGACACCAGGGCAGGGTTCCATATTAAACCCGGCACCCACACAGTACTCAGATAAGTCCATCCCGCTTCAGACCTTGTTTGAGGGGGAACTGAAAGAAGGCACAGGGCCAAGGGTGCTCAGGGCCTACAGAGTTGACACACTTTTTCTGGAAAAGGCAAAAAAGTCAGTATTTTAGCTTCAGTAGGCCATTGTAGTCTCTGTTCCAACTACTCAGCTCTGCTGATACCACACAAAAGTAGCCACAGATCATGGGCATGACCATGTCCCAATAAAACTTCATGTATAAAGAAAACAGTGGGGTGGTTAATTTTTTTTTTTTTTTTTGAGACGGAGTCTCACGCCGTCGCCCAGGCTGGAGTGCAGTGGCCAGATCTCAGCTCACTGCAAGCTCCGCCTCCCGGGTTTACGCCATTCTCCTGCCTCAGCCTCCCGAGTAGCTGGGACTACAGGCGCCCGCCACCTCGCCCGGCTAGTTTTTTGTCTTTTTTTAGTAGAGATGGGGTTTCACCGGGTTAGCCAGGATGGTCTCGATCTCCTGACCTCATGATCCACCTGTCTCGGTCTCCCAAAGTGCTGGGATTACAGGCTTGAGCCACCGCGCCCAGCCAGGCTGGTTAATCTTAAAGCTACTATCATGGAGGTGGAGGAGTGGAATGGGAAGTGGCCGCTGGTGGTTCTGAGCATTTTGTCCCTTCCCCAGAAATCTCCAGACACCCTCAAGGGAATGGCAGAACACCACTAGGCTTGGGGTAATACCTTCAACATTCCCACTACAACAGGGGCGTCCAATCTTTTGACTTCCCTGGACCACACTGGAAGAAGAAGAATTGTCTTGGGCCACACATAAAATACACTAACACTAACAATAGCTGATGGGCTTTAAAAAAAAAAATTGCAAAAAAAAAAAACTCATGTTTTAAGAAAAGTTTACAAATTGCTTTTGGGCTGCAGTCAAAGCTGTCCTGGGCCACAGGCAGCGCACAAGCTGAAGGCTGGACAAGCTCACACTACAACTTTCTTTCATCTCCTTTTGGAAGGAAAGTGGCCTCAAACAGGGAATATGCAAAAGTTAGTCATTCTCCTTCTACAAGTCTAGTTATATTATGAAAGAGGTCGACTTGGGTTGGCAAGTCTTGCTTATGAATAACAGTCTCAACTTATTAGTACAGGCGGGTGCTGGACAGTCAGGCCCCAAGAGGAAATTTCCCCTCATCCTCCATGCAGACAAGCATTAATTAAAAATGGTAATTTTGATGGCTGTGAAACAATGCGAATGTACTTAATGTCCCAGGACAGTATGCTTAAAAATAGTTAAAATGATAAATTTTGTTTTGTATATTTTATCATAATAAACAATGTTTAAATTGAAAAAAAAAAAACAATGGCCGGGCGCAGTGGCTCACACCTGTAATCCCAGCACTTTGGGAGGCCACGGTGGGCAGATCACTTGAGGTTAGCAGTTTGAGACCAGCCTGGCTAACATGGTGAAATTCCGTCTCTACTAAAAATATAAAAATTAGCTGGACGTGGTGGTGGGTGCCTGTAATCCCAGCTACTCGGGAGGCTGAGACAGGAGAATCATATGAACCCGGGAGGCAGAGGGTGCAATGAACCGAGATTGTGCCACTGCACTCCAGCCTGGGCGACAGAGTGAGACTCTGTCTCAAAAAAAAAAAAAAAAAAAAAATTAAGGCAAAATATTGATAGTCACAGGGTCGGGGAGTGGATATTAGTAAAGTTGAAGAAGAATTGGTTATTGAGAAGTTCCAAATGGCAGAAACAAGCAGTGTTTTCTACACTCTTAGAATGAAATGGTAAGTTAAGGCACCCAAGAAGCTCTGGCCCTCTTATAAGGCCAAAAATCAACTTCATCATCAACATTTTCTCTTGAAGCCTTGAAGTATTTTGAGCATGTCTCTCCTTTGATGCTAGAGTTTCGGCTAGACCACAGTGCACCTTCACTACAATGGAAACTCTCAATAAAGCTGTCATGGAGTGACAGAATTTTGGCACTGAAAGGGACCTTGGAAGATACACTACCCAGCAGCTCTGAGCCTTTTCCTGCCACAGCAGGCGTGATGGATGGAGCGTACAAGCATGATGGATGCAGCAGGATCCACTCCCATGGCCTGCTCAATCCATTTCCTTCTCTGTTGCTCAAGAAAGTACTGCAGAAGGTAAGCAAGGGTGGCATTATTATAGGAGTAACCTTGAGTCCAGCCTAGTTGTATTGTTAAGTAAGGCATTAGCAAGCTTAGAGATCTGATTTGTGTTTGCACATACACACATACATACACCCACACACTCACATATATAATAGCGTAAGAACTGATTTATAATACAATCTAACTAGAAGTTCTGAAATGTCATTGATTGATGTACATTAGACTCTGTGCTTTTAATTTATACCAAGTAAATGAGGGGACCTTAATCCCGCCTCTGGAGACCTCGTAGGCTTTTGTAAAGGGAGTCAGAAGGTATAAATGGCCACAGAAGTACTAGGGATTTTTTTGTTGTTGTTGTTGTTGTTTGGTTTTATTTTTTCTTTAAGATCGAGTCTCTCTCTGTCCCCCAAGCTGGAGTGCAGTGGCACGATCTCAGCTCACTGCAACTTTCGCCTCCCAGGTTCAAGTGATTCTCCTGCCTCAGCCTCCTGAGTAGCTGGGACTACAGACACACGCCACCATGCCCGGATAATTTTTTGTATTTTTAGTAGAGATGGGGTTTCACCGTGTTAGCTAGGATGGTCTCGATCTCCTGACCTCCTGATCCACCTGCCTCAGTCTCCCAAAGTGCTGGGGTTACAGGCGTGAGCCACCAAGCCTGGCCCAAGTACTATAAACCTAAACAGGAGAAAAGCAAAATCAAACTATTCAACCTCTTTGTGCATGTATTAATTCAGGCTACCTTAGACCACTGTAGACCACAGGCTAACTTAGAAACAATTAGGAAACTGACTAACCAAGGTGAACAGAATATATGTATAAAACCTCTGAAGATACTGTTACTGACAAGAAGCATTTTTTCAGTGCCCAAATGTGCAATATGCAATTCTATGCCCCGATTCTGTCGTATCTGTAACCCACCAAAATCTAGGAGAATGGGAGAATTCTCATATTCTTGGAGAACCGAGAACTAACCGGAGGCTATAACCACCATTTTCCCCTTTTTGTTTGTTTATTTGTTTGTTTGTTTTTGAGACAGAGTCTTCTCTATTGCCCAGGCTGGAGTGCAGTGGCACAATCTCAGCACACTGAAACCTCTGCCTCCCGGGTTCAAGTGATTCTCCTGCGTCAGGCTGTTGGGATTACAAGCACCTGCCACCACACCTGGCTAATTTTTGTATTTTTAGTAGGGACGGGGTTTCACCATGTTAGCCAGGCTTGTCTCAAACTCCTGACCTCCAGTGATCCACCTACCTCGGCTTCCCAAAGTGCTGGGATTACAGGCATGAGCCACCGCATCCGGCCTCTTCCTTTCATTTTTAAGACAATCCTAACCGAAGCTCAGTTATCTCCCTAGAATAGCATTTCCGAAAAAGTGTTTAGAGGTACTGGTGAATAAAAGAGTGCTATCGCCAACTAAGTTTGGGAAACTGAGCCAAAATACATCTCTACCAAGTATCAATTTCTCTACTGTGTGATTTATCAGAGTCTGTAAATACGCTTGTATTCATTATGCAGCTCCAGAAAGATATGGCAGCAGGCAGTATTTCCCAATCTTACTAACCATAGCACTCTTTTTGGCAGTATAGCTCATGGAACTAGCATTCCATGGAACCCACTTTGAGAAATGTCACAGCAAAAATACATCCAAGATGGGACTCTGATTTCCCAGTATATGGAATTATTTGAGCCAAGACTCTGGATTTTAGTATCAAATTTTCCTAGTTACCTCAAATGAGGTGGGGTCTAAATATGAAGATGAGAACTAGAACTCACTTGACCCACTACAAATGCCCAAGTAGTCATTAGCCATGTGCAACTATTTAATTTAAAATGATTATAAAATTAAATAAAATAAAAAATTCAGTTCCTCAGTCATGCTGATCACATTTCAAGCACTCTATAGCCACATGTGGCTACTGGCTACCATACTGGACAACATACCTATAGATCATTGCCATCACTGCTGAAGGTTCCACTGAACAGCCTTACACTAGAGCATAAGCTCCCTGTGTTCAGGGGGATGTATCTATTGTAATTTTGTTTGGTTTGGTTTTGTTTTTTCCCTTTGAAACAGAGTCTCACTCTGTCGCCCAAGCTCCAAGCTGGAGTGCAGTGGCACAATCAGAGCTCACTGTAACCTCGAACTCCTGGCCTCAAAGCACAGGTATTACAGGTGTGAACCACTACCGCGCCTGTTGTTTTCTATTGTATCCTCATCTGCATCCAGTGCACTGCTTTGAACACATTTTTTTTTTAATAAATAGCCATTGAATGGTAACAGGGAAAAAAAATTATTATGAATAAAATTTCCTCTTACTGGTGGTTTCCTGGAGTTGCTCCCTTCCACTTCCCCTCCCAACTCCTGTCCTCAAATTCTCTGGTAACCCTCATGTGTTCATCACAGCACTATTCACAATAGTAAACACACGGAATCAACCTAGGTGCCTGTCAGTGGTGGACTGGATATAGAAAATGTGTACACATACATCATGGAATACTATGCAGCCATAAAAAAATCATTTCTTTGTAGCAACATGGATGCAGCTGGAGGCCATTATCCTAAGTGAATTAATGCAGGGACAGAAAACCAAATACTGCATATTCTCACTTACGTGTGTAAACTAAACATTAGGTACTAATGGACATAATGATGGCAACAATAAAAACTTGGGACTACTAAAGTAGGGAAGGAAAGGGAACAAGGGTTGAAAAACTATTGCATATTATGCTCAGTATCTGGGTGACAGGATCACTCATACCTCAAACCTGAGCATCACTCAGTATACCCAGGTAACAAACCTGCACATGTACCTCCAATTCGAAAATAAAAGTTGAAAAAAAATTATCTATAACCAACCATGCAACACCCTTTAAGATAAATCCAGTCCAGGCATGGTAGCTCAGGCCTGTAATCCCAGCACTTTGGGAGGACGAGGTGGGTGGATCACCTGAGGTCAGGAGTTCGAGACCAGCCTGCCCAATATGGCAAAACCCCGTCTCTACTAAAAATACAAAAAATTAGCCAGGTGTGGTGGCGGGAGCCTGTAACCCCAGCTACTCGGGAGGCTGAGGCAGGAGAATGGCTTGAACCTGGGAGGTGGAGGTTGCAGTGAGCCAAGATCACGTCACTGCACTCCAGTCTGGGTGACAGAGTGAGACTATCTCAAAAAATAAAAATAAAGAACTCAGAGTCTGGGAACAGAGGATCTCCTCAGTTGGACTTCTTGGTAAACGGAACGTATGACAAATCAAAGGTAGTACTGACATACCCTCAAGCTTTCACTGTAAAATTTAACAAATGGCAGCCACTTCCTTTAACCAAATCCGTAAGTCTCTCAACCTTACAAATATTTATAGTATCCTTAAATTAATTTCCAAATAAACTACTTCATGGATTAAAGGACTCCTACTTACTTTACTCAGATCATTATGTAAACCAGCAGGCTCTCTTCTCAAGCATGGTCCAGAATAAAAGAACATTGTCTTCTGCCACACCTGGGCTGTTGCTTTGATTCTTTTCATCTCCACAGCCCAGCCTTTCAGGACACCAGGGCAGGGTTCCATATTAAACCCGGCACCCACACAGTACTCAGATAAGTCCATCCCGCTTCAGACCTTGTTTGAGGGGGAACTGAAAGAAGGCACAGGGCCAAGGGTGCTCAGGGCCTACAGAGTTGACACACTTTTTCTGGAAAAGGCAAAAAAGTCAGTATTTTAGCTTCAGTAGGCCATTGTAGTCTCTGTTCCAACTACTCAGCTCTGCTGATACCACACAAAAGTAGCCACAGATCATGGGCATGACCATGTCCCAATAAAACTTCATGTATAAAGAAAACAGTGGGGTGGTTAATTTTTTTTTTTTTTTTTGAGACGGAGTCTCACGCCGTCGCCCAGGC
>NW_012119154.1:4507883-4524356 GCF_000951035.1 Colobus angolensis palliatus
CGTCTCTACTAAAAAATACAAAAAAACTAGCTGGGCGAGGTGGCGGGCGCCTGTAGTCCCAGCTACTCGGGAGGCTGAGGTAGGAGAATGGCGTAAACCCGGGAGGCGGAGCTTGCAGTGAGCTGAGATCCGGCCACCGCACTCCAGCCTGGGCGATAGAGCGAAACTCCGTCTCAAAAAAAAAAAAAAGAAATATTTACCAATGTGTGTACATCTACACCTTAGTAGACACATTTCAGCTAAGAGGACCTAAAAAAAATGACACCCCCATGGCAACAAGTACACCTAGTGCCCACATCTTGGTTTGTAATACCATTCTCCAATAAAAGGAATCGGGTTCCTCGGAAAATGGCTGATTCTAAGACTGGGGCAGGAAATAACACAAGATGAGTCTAGAGCATCTTGTAGTACCAGGAAGTAAGGAAGTGCTCAGATAAACCCACAATGATGGGGGTATGTCAAAGTGATGCAGGAGCCAAGTGAAAGAGCTTCTGACGGCCAACAAAAATGGAAAAATTTGAGCAACAAAATAAAGTAATATGGGTCTCTAATCCAGAGTAAAAAATAAATATGCATGATTCCATACTGATATGAATAATGAGTAACTTACTTAATAAATGGAGAAGAGACAAACCTACCATGCATCAGAATTCCAAATAAATCATGTTAAACCATTCCCTCAAGAAGGAGGAGTGTAACTCCCTACTCTTTAAATGTTAAGTTGAGCATAGGGACTTCCTTTCGCAGAGCACAGTATGAAAAGGGCAGGAGAGGAGAGAAACTTCACAGGGGAAAAACCTGAAAGATACTCCTTCTAGCCAGGTGATTAAGGTCAACAGCGACAATTACAAATCATGTAGATAGTATGTATCCTTGATATGATGTGATAAAAATGCCACTTTCCCTCTGTGATCTTCCTCTCACAACACATAACCCCCAGCCAATCACGAGAAAAACATCAGACAAATTCCAATAAGGAGTATCCTACAAAACACCTGACTAGCAGTCCTCAAAACTGTCAAGGTCACCAAACACAAGGGAAGTGTGAGAAACTGTCATCACAGTCGAGAGGAGCCTAAGGGGCAGAAATGACAACTAAATGTAATATGGTATCCTGGATGGGATCCTGGAACAGAAAAGGAACACTGGATAAAAAGTAAAGAAATCTAGGTAAACTATGTACTTCAGTTAATAATGAGGTGTAATATCGGTTCATTAATGGTAATGTAACCACATAAACGTAAAATGTTAATAATAAACTGTGGGATTTGGGGGGAGTATGTGAGAACTCTCTTATCCAATCAGTTCTTCTATAAACCTGGCCTGGTGCAGTGGCTCACGCCTGTAATCCCAGCACTTTGGGAGGCCATGGCAGGTGGATCACCTGAGGACAGGAGTTCGAGACCAGCCTAACCAACATGGTGAAACCCCATCTCTACTAAAAATACAAAGTTAGCTGGGCGTAATGGCGCGTGCCTGTAATCCCAGCTACTCAGAGGCTGAGGCAGGAGAATCGCTTGAACCCGGGAGGCGGAGTTTGCAGTGAGCCTGGATCGCGCCACTACACTCCAGCCTGGGCGACAAGAGCAAAACTCTGTCTTAAAAAAAAAGAAAAAAGAAAAAAAAGGAAAGAAAAGAAAAGAAAAAATTCTATAAATCTGAAATTGTTCTAAATACAATAATAAAGTCTATTAATTTTTTTAAAAAAACTGAAAGGAAAGAGAAGAAAGGCAGGACAAGGATTTAGGGTTGTCACTTTTCGGAGAAGGGTACAGTGATCTGTCCCCCCAGCTGGCTTCTTATGTGGCTCCATCTTGCAGGGGTGGAATTCTTCATCTCCACACCGCACACCAGTCTGGCCAAACCTGCCTTAATTCTAAAATGTAGCTGCTGGCACTCAGCAACAAGAACCTTCTAGAGCACAAAACGGAAGCTATTTTTAAGTGATACCAGGAATTTCTAGAAACATTTTAAGCAACTGATTGTGAGGGCTTCACAGTGTTTAAAAAAATCACTTGGAGCTTTAAAGGAGCAACTGAAAGATGAAAGAGAGCCTTCATCTGAACACTTCACAAAGAAAGAACAAGGGGCAAGATCCAGGACCAAAAATGACTAAACAGCATTCTTCATTTATGTGAACTGGTGTCCCAGGGTAACTAACCACTCTCCTCTTATTGAAGAGTCTCTGAAGGCAAGTAGCCAAATCCTACAAAAAGCTGAGCTATCCAGGCTGGTGGAGGAAAGGGGTGGGGAGCTAAACCACCAATTTGGTTAATTAACATTGTCCCTGGTTAACACATTGCTTTTGTCCCTGGTTCTCTCTCCAAAGGTCCAGTCCCCACCCAAATACCAGGTACCGCTTGATGCTAATCAGAGTGAAAGTTGTCAGTCTGAAAGGGTACAACAAGGAAATAAATGCATCAGACCAACCAAAACACCGCCTCTTTTTCTTCCTGTACCTTTTTTTTTTTTTTTTCCTTAAAGACCAGTATGAGCCAGGAGCAGTGGCACATCCCTATAATCCCAGCACTTTGGGAAGACAAAGTGGGAGGACTGCTTGAGCCCAAGAGTTTGAGACCAGCCTGGGAAATATAGCAAGACCCCATCTCTACAAATAATTTCTAAAAATATCTGATTTGGTGCACACCTGTAGTCCTAGCTACTCAGGAGGCTGAGGCAGAAGGATGACTTGAGCCCACGAGGTTGAGACTGCAGTGAGTTATGACTGTGCCATTGCACTCCAGCCTGGATGACAGAGCGAGATCCTGTCTCTAAAAAACAGTAATGAATAAGTAAACGCTAAAGACCAGTATAATAGTATCTACTTGTATTTTTAAAAGCCAAAAATATTCTTAAGTACACAAATTCATGTTATTTATAATAGTTTACTTTTCTGAAAATGCTTGAAATTGGAATACATTTGTCAAGGCCGGGTGCGGTGGCTCAAGCCTGTAATCCCAGTACTTTGCGAGGCCGAGGCAGGTGGATCATGAGGTCAGGAGTTCAAGTCCAGCCTGGCCAACATAGCTAAACCCTGTCTTTACTAAAAATACAAAAAAATTAGCTGGGAGTAGTGGCGGGCACCTGTAATCCCAACTACTTGGGAGGCTGGGGCAAGGAGAATCACTTGAACCTGGGAGGTGGAGGTTGCGGTGAGCCAAGATCGCACCATTGCACTCCAGCCTGGGTGACAAGAGTGAAACTCCATCTCAAAAAAAAAAAAAAAAAGATGAATCCAGCACTATCTCCGGGAAGGAAATAATTAATGCACAATAAGTATGTATGTATTTATTCTGATACTGATCAAATTCTATCCAAAAGGCTATAGCACACAAACATGGATGCACTTATACTGGCTTCTACATTCTAGAACCCAAAATAAGTTAACATGCAGAAACCAATGTGCGTATTTTGTACAGCTTCCTACTCACCTATTTCCCCAATTCTAAAGTCACATAAAATGTTCCTTCTTGGTTTGTCTTCCTGAATGGGTGATTTGGCAGGTGTAGAGTGAGTGGCCAGCCCACTGCCTCTAAAAACAGACAAGTCAAGTGTAACAACAGGTGGGTTATAAGCATTATGATGTCTTTGTTCTCATGAGCAGTCAGAAGTAAAATATCTGACACCTTTTTTCACGCACCAAACCTCACCCTAAATTGACTCTTAGTCTTTGATCACCACCCCCTACAAATGATCATTTTCCACAGTCCATGGCTCACCACTGAGTATGTTAATCAATATAATAAAAATATAAATGTTTGTTCCACTCAGTACTCTTAAAGATTGAAGTGGACACTTTCATAATCACCTTTCCCTGATAACATAAAAGCGCTCTAAATCCCTGATTAATTACTTCTCAGGCACCTGTTAATCTCCCTTGCTCTTTCCAATTAACAAAATCAAAACCAACAGGTTTTAACATTCTTGCCAAAAAGACCAATTGTGTTGATTCATCCACCTGGCCCTCTCCTGAAAATGGTTGCTTATCTCTATTTCACATCTTTAACAGTTTAATAAATGTTTTTATTGTAAGCCTCGACTCCTATTAAGATATGCAGACTAAATATATCTCTTTTGTTCTAATATTTAGATTTCAAAAAATCGATTTCAAGCCTCTCCAAAAGCGTTTCTTCTAAATAATGTGAGGCTGTGTCTCCTTGCGTTACTTTACTTCCCTTGTGTACGTCAATAATGAGACTCCAGGAGAAGGTCAACAGGACACTGGAGAACAAGACAAGACAAAGTTGGTGTCACAGCCGGGGTTCAGCATCCCACCGGTGCCCACACTAGGCCCCACACACGAAATGACAAGATAGTTACAGCATTCATGTGAGGTGGGGCCAAAGGCCTTGGCAAAGGAATTTCAGTGTCCAACTCCACCAGGAATCCCAACCAAACGAGAAAGTCATTCAATCTTTACAGTTTTTATAGTGAAAAGCTATTAATGAGGTGTCTTTTGCTACGTTGCGAAAAATGAAAAGAGTAAATCCTTACTGCTTGACTACAGAGAATAAAAGTACATTCAAGCGCGTCTGTTAATTTACATGATGGGTAGTTTAGGACACCTGGCTGCAGACAAGCACAACCTATGCAAATAGGTAACTCCCAGCTGAAGGACTACAGACACCCAAACCTCCTACTCACAAGTAAGCTTTGTTTTTATCAAACAACCAGCTGTTGAGAGTCTCTCTGAACCTATTCTGCTTCTGGAGGCTGCCCGATTTAAAACACAAAAAGAGAAAAGAAACTAGCTGTTGAGATCTGAAAGAGCACCTTGGAAGGTACAAGCAGATCCAGTATGTTGACAATCAATCAATCAGTACCTCAAAACACGTAACCTTGACTGGACTACGGCATTCTTTTTCTCTCTTGGCTTCCAGTAGGATTACTGCATTAATTCCCAAGAGCTGCTGAAGTACGAGGCTGACTTTGCTCCTTGGTTTTGTTATCAGCCTTAGTTAAGGTGTTTGAGAGAAACAGATACTTAAAATGTGTGATTAGAGTTTAAAACATTACAGGACTCTAATTAAATTTGTAAGTGGTGATAACAGCCTTAATAACTTTAATTTGTTAAATTTAGAAACTAAGGCTAATCAATGAATAAGTGAAACCATTTTTGACATGAAAATTACTACTTTATAAATAAATTATCTACAAGTTGAGTTTAAAGTTCAAGAAACACTAGGTTTTAAAATTTACTATTTTAATAAACTAATAATTGAAAAAGAACAACCTACTACAAATATCTCTTTCCAAACATAAAAGCCCTCCTCAGTTATTAAAAACACAATGACAATTCTCTTAATCTTTATGCCAGTATTTTAAACTTTCTTTTTTGCTTTAAAAAAATAGTAATAATGACAAAGTTAAAAGACAGCAAGACAAGTCCCTAGAAATGAAATAAAAACATCTAGAAGACACACACTGGAGTTGCTTTTTCTTTTCGTTTTTTCTTTTCTTTTTTTAAAGAGACAGTGTCTCATTCTGTTGCCCAGGCCAGAGTACAGTGGTGTGATCACAGCTCACTGTAGCCTCGAACTCCTGGGCTCAAAGGATCCTCCTGCCTCAGCCTCCTGAGGAGTGAGCTACCACGCCGGGCTCCAGAGTAGCTTTGTGTCTAAAGAGTTTGGAGTGGAAAGTCACCTCAGAAAGGAAAAGGGTTAATGAGATAAGAAGGTGGTCATCACTGGGACCACGGCTGACTAAAGAGGAAACAAATGAAAGTAAGCAAGTCACTGGTCCCACTACCTCCAGCCCAAGCCTATAAGGATAGGAAAGCAAAGTCAGTGTATGGGGTAGACCAGGTGAGACCCTGGCAACAGGGGCCCACACATCCCATTTCCCGTGCCACATAGAATGCAGGCCCACTACTGCTAGACCATCTATTAATAAATCTTCCAGAAAATGTCAGACAGTGGTAAATTGTACATATTCAGATTTTTAAGGGAAAGCATTTGATTTTTAAATCATGGCAACTAACGATGGAAAACATTTGTACAAGCAAAACAAAACACATATGCAGGCCACAAATAGCCCATCCAAAGCCCATTTGTGGCTTTTGATCTACAAGATAAAGTCAAACTTCACAGCATGAGGCACTCATAGCCTGGATCTCACCTGCCTACCAACTGCCCCCAGTCACACCCTATGTCAAACATCCTGCAACTCCTGGAGATGATTCCAAAGGCTGGGCTTTTGCTCACACTGTACCTTCTACCCAGAATGCCCTGCCCAGCCCACCTGGAAAGATCACCTCTTTCATGGACTGTGTTCTCCTGCCCTCAGGTAGACTCAACCACTCCTTCCTTTGTCTCTGACACAGATTTCTATCATGACCAGTATAATGCTTTAGTATTAATGTAAATAAGTCTGACATATCAAATCCACTTAGAACAGCACTCCACAGAGGAAAGACCAAATTTAAAACATAGATAAATTCCCTAAGACTTCTTTATTGCAAGTAACAGAAACTAATTTGGTTGCCTGAGGATATATAGGGGTGACTTACTGAATGAGGCTCGAGGCATCTCACAGGAGCCAAGGAAGGTGGCCAGGGCTTAGGAAGGGCTGGAGCAAAGACTGGAAGTCCAACCAACAGAAAGGAAGCTTCATTTTCTCCCTCTGGTTCCGATCTCTGTTTTTCCAGAAATGAGCATAGTGGTTCAGTTCCCAAGATGACACCTTCTAGAATTCCAGGAATGTGCTCACGAATTGGCTATATCTCTTCAATTCAAATTTCTAAGTGAGGATCTGATTTGCCTCTTTCACCCAGTCATATCACCAGAGAATAAATATCATTACCAAAGGTCCAGGAAGGCAGTTTACAAAGGAGGAGGAATGGCTTTCAGAATGTGCCTCCAAAACTGTTTGCTGAGTAAATAGCAATCACTATCCTGGGCTGAGGAAAACAGGAAGTACAACACAGGCACTGCAAATCTATCCACCAAATCAGGCTTTGCAGGAAGCCTGCAATGAAAGCACTTTTTTATTAGAGGATAGTCGCACCAATAGTGCAGACTGTGAAACATGGAGGTGTTGTTAAGATAATGCATTTTAGCTTTCATAACTATCCACTACTTTATTCCAAAGAGAAGTTCAACTTCCTGTGCCCCCCAGAGGAACAAAATAATAGAATCACGACTATGAGTTCTGACTGGCCAGCCATTGTCAGTCGGTATTCAAGAGACTCAAATGTAAAAAATTTAAAATGCAGAAGATGGAAAAGGTAAAACTATAGAGACATTAAAAAGATCAGGGGTTGCTAGTGGTTTAGGAGAGGAAAGGAAGAAAAAGTAGGTGAAGCATGGAGAATTTTTAGGATGGTGAAAATATTCTGTATGATACTATAATGGTGGGTATGTGGCAAGCATTTGTCAAAATTCATAGAACTGTCCAACACAAAGAGTGAACCTTGATATATGCAAATTTAAAAAGAAAAATCATTTAGGAAGTCATGGGATCCTAGGAAAGAACCCAGTCTGTGACAAAAGAATCTAACTGTATTACAAATGTAGGAAACAATCTTACTGAAGGAGGTAGGAGAAAGAGTAGTAACCTAAGTGACTTTGCAAATGAGTGGCATCTGTAAGAGTAAAGGCAAAAGGAAGAGCACATAAGAACTGTACTCTAGTTGATAAAGTTGCTTCCCATGGCGATGCAGGTTACCAATGCTGCTACTGCTACATATGTGTACTGGAACTAAACAATTAAGTAGATGGATGGTAGATGGTAGAGGCCAAGTGATATGGTTTGGGTATTTGTCCCCTCCAAATCTCATGTTGAAATGTGATCCAAAATGTTGGAAGTGGGGCCTGATGGGAGGTGCTTGGGTCATGGGGGCCAATCCCTCATGAATGGGTTGGGGCCATTTTCTTGGTGATGAGTGAGTTCTCACTCTATTTATTAGTTCATGCCAAGAGCTGGTTGCTTAAATGAGCCTGGCTTCTCTCTTGTTCCCTCTCTCACCATGTGATACACTAGCTCCCCCTTCACTTTCCACCATGATTGGAAGCTTCCTGAAGCCAACACCCGAAGCAGATACCAGCACTATGTTTTATGTACAGCCTGCAGAACCTGAGCCAAATAAAACCCTTTTATTTAAAATTAAGTACACAGTCTCAGGTATTCCTTTATAGCAATGCAAATGGACTAATACTCCAAGTTTCTCAGTACTGAAGTGGGGGTGAACAGATAAACTAGAAGAGGAATCTAGATTAATCCATTTGCTAATAGGCTAGGGTTGAGATATCAACATGTTAAACATGAGTCAAACTCATGATAAACTTAATATAGCTACACATGGTTACACATAGAAATATTTACAAATATGGCCGGGCACGGTAGCTCACGCCTGTAATCCCAGCACTTTGGGAGGCCAAGGCGGGGGGATCATGAGGTCAGGAGATGGAGACCATCCTGGCTAACGCGGTGAAACCCCGTCTCTACTAAAAATACAAAAAATTAGCCGGTAGTCCCAGCTACTCAGGAGGCTGAGGCAGGAGAATGGCATGAACCCTGCAGGTGGAGCTTGCAGTGAGCCAAGATCGTGCCATTGCACTCCAGCCTGGGAGACAGAGTGAGACTCTGTCTCAAAAAAAATAAAAGAGGCCGGGCGCGGTGGCTCAAGCCTGTAATCCCAGCACTTTGGGAGGCCGAGACGGGCAAATCACGAGGTCAGGAGATCGAGACCATCCTGGCTAACGCGGTGAAACCCCGTCTCTACTAAAAAATACAAAAAAACTAGCTGGGCGAGGTGGCGGGCGCCTGTAGTCCCAGCTACTCGGGAGGCTGAGGTAGGAGAATGGCGTAAACCCGGGAGGCGGAGCTTGCAGTGAGCTGAGATCCGGCCACCGCACTCCAGCCTGGGCGATAGAGCGAAACTCCGTCTCAAAAAAAAAAAAAAGAAATATTTACCAATGTGTGTACATCTACACCTTAGTAGACACATTTCAGCTAAGAGGACCTAAAAAAAATGACACCCCCATGGCAACAAGTACACCTAGTGCCCACATCTTGGTTTGTAATACCATTCTCCAATAAAAGGAATCGGGTTCCTCGGAAAATGGCTGATTCTAAGACTGGGGCAGGAAATAACACAAGATGAGTCTAGAGCATCTTGTAGTACCAGGAAGTAAGGAAGTGCTCAGATAAACCCACAATGATGGGGGTATGTCAAAGTGATGCAGGAGCCAAGTGAAAGAGCTTCTGACGGCCAACAAAAATGGAAAAATTTGAGCAACAAAATAAAGTAATATGGGTCTCTAATCCAGAGTAAAAAATAAATATGCATGATTCCATACTGATATGAATAATGAGTAACTTACTTAATAAATGGAGAAGAGACAAACCTACCATGCATCAGAATTCCAAATAAATCATGTTAAACCATTCCCTCAAGAAGGAGGAGTGTAACTCCCTACTCTTTAAATGTTAAGTTGAGCATAGGGACTTCCTTTCGCAGAGCACAGTATGAAAAGGGCAGGAGAGGAGAGAAACTTCACAGGGGAAAAACCTGAAAGATACTCCTTCTAGCCAGGTGATTAAGGTCAACAGCGACAATTACAAATCATGTAGATAGTATGTATCCTTGATATGATGTGATAAAAATGCCACTTTCCCTCTGTGATCTTCCTCTCACAACACATAACCCCCAGCCAATCACGAGAAAAACATCAGACAAATTCCAATAAGGAGTATCCTACAAAACACCTGACTAGCAGTCCTCAAAACTGTCAAGGTCACCAAACACAAGGGAAGTGTGAGAAACTGTCATCACAGTCGAGAGGAGCCTAAGGGGCAGAAATGACAACTAAATGTAATATGGTATCCTGGATGGGATCCTGGAACAGAAAAGGAACACTGGATAAAAAGTAAAGAAATCTAGGTAAACTATGTACTTCAGTTAATAATGAGGTGTAATATCGGTTCATTAATGGTAATGTAACCACATAAACGTAAAATGTTAATAATAAACTGTGGGATTTGGGGGGAGTATGTGAGAACTCTCTTATCCAATCAGTTCTTCTATAAACCTGGCCTGGTGCAGTGGCTCACGCCTGTAATCCCAGCACTTTGGGAGGCCATGGCAGGTGGATCACCTGAGGACAGGAGTTCGAGACCAGCCTAACCAACATGGTGAAACCCCATCTCTACTAAAAATACAAAGTTAGCTGGGCGTAATGGCGCGTGCCTGTAATCCCAGCTACTCAGAGGCTGAGGCAGGAGAATCGCTTGAACCCGGGAGGCGGAGTTTGCAGTGAGCCTGGATCGCGCCACTACACTCCAGCCTGGGCGACAAGAGCAAAACTCTGTCTTAAAAAAAAAGAAAAAAGAAAAAAAAGGAAAGAAAAGAAAAGAAAAAATTCTATAAATCTGAAATTGTTCTAAATACAATAATAAAGTCTATTAATTTTTTTAAAAAAACTGAAAGGAAAGAGAAGAAAGGCAGGACAAGGATTTAGGGTTGTCACTTTTCGGAGAAGGGTACAGTGATCTGTCCCCCCAGCTGGCTTCTTATGTGGCTCCATCTTGCAGGGGTGGAATTCTTCATCTCCACACCGCACACCAGTCTGGCCAAACCTGCCTTAATTCTAAAATGTAGCTGCTGGCACTCAGCAACAAGAACCTTCTAGAGCACAAAACGGAAGCTATTTTTAAGTGATACCAGGAATTTCTAGAAACATTTTAAGCAACTGATTGTGAGGGCTTCACAGTGTTTAAAAAAATCACTTGGAGCTTTAAAGGAGCAACTGAAAGATGAAAGAGAGCCTTCATCTGAACACTTCACAAAGAAAGAACAAGGGGCAAGATCCAGGACCAAAAATGACTAAACAGCATTCTTCATTTATGTGAACTGGTGTCCCAGGGTAACTAACCACTCTCCTCTTATTGAAGAGTCTCTGAAGGCAAGTAGCCAAATCCTACAAAAAGCTGAGCTATCCAGGCTGGTGGAGGAAAGGGGTGGGGAGCTAAACCACCAATTTGGTTAATTAACATTGTCCCTGGTTAACACATTGCTTTTGTCCCTGGTTCTCTCTCCAAAGGTCCAGTCCCCACCCAAATACCAGGTACCGCTTGATGCTAATCAGAGTGAAAGTTGTCAGTCTGAAAGGGTACAACAAGGAAATAAATGCATCAGACCAACCAAAACACCGCCTCTTTTTCTTCCTGTACCTTTTTTTTTTTTTTTTCCTTAAAGACCAGTATGAGCCAGGAGCAGTGGCACATCCCTATAATCCCAGCACTTTGGGAAGACAAAGTGGGAGGACTGCTTGAGCCCAAGAGTTTGAGACCAGCCTGGGAAATATAGCAAGACCCCATCTCTACAAATAATTTCTAAAAATATCTGATTTGGTGCACACCTGTAGTCCTAGCTACTCAGGAGGCTGAGGCAGAAGGATGACTTGAGCCCACGAGGTTGAGACTGCAGTGAGTTATGACTGTGCCATTGCACTCCAGCCTGGATGACAGAGCGAGATCCTGTCTCTAAAAAACAGTAATGAATAAGTAAACGCTAAAGACCAGTATAATAGTATCTACTTGTATTTTTAAAAGCCAAAAATATTCTTAAGTACACAAATTCATGTTATTTATAATAGTTTACTTTTCTGAAAATGCTTGAAATTGGAATACATTTGTCAAGGCCGGGTGCGGTGGCTCAAGCCTGTAATCCCAGTACTTTGCGAGGCCGAGGCAGGTGGATCATGAGGTCAGGAGTTCAAGTCCAGCCTGGCCAACATAGCTAAACCCTGTCTTTACTAAAAATACAAAAAAATTAGCTGGGAGTAGTGGCGGGCACCTGTAATCCCAACTACTTGGGAGGCTGGGGCAAGGAGAATCACTTGAACCTGGGAGGTGGAGGTTGCAGTGAGCCCAGACTGTACCACTGCACTCCAGCCCAGGTGACAGTGTGAGACTTCATCTAAAAAAAAAAAGAAAAGAAAAGAAAAGAAAAAAAGAAATCTATTTGTCTCTTATGGCATTGACTCTGGAGTGGTAAAGGAAAGGGACTCTGGAATGGAAAAGGGTATGTGGTCCATGGCCATCTAGAGTGGAGAGAGCCCCACCACAGAGCCTGGGTCCAGCCACCCATCCTCTCCGGGCAGTACCTTCCTCGTGAGGTCAGTATCAAATCCAGAGAGTACTGATTCAAGACTTCCTGGAAGACAGAAAAGCCTAGTTCTAGAGCTTTATTCCTCTCAGGTAAAATCCTGAATAACAAAATTTCTCCCGTAAAACTGAAAACACAAGCCCAACTTGAAACAAACAGATGTACTAAAATCAGCATAATTTGGTCCATTCCTGAAACTATCTTAATCAGAGTAAAGATATGAAAATACTTGAGTGACTTGACTTGAATATTGAATTCAGTTGGATCAGGGATTGGCAAACTTTTTCCACAAAGGCCCAGACAGTCACTTTAGGCATCACAGGCCATATGGTATTTGTCAGAACTATCCAGCTCTGCTGTTGCACCATTAAGGCAGCTATACACAATACATAGATGAATAATTGTGGCTGTGTTCCAATAAAACTTTATTTACAAAAACAAGCAGCAGACTAGAGGCTAGATTTCACCCACAGAATATACTTTGCCAAGTCCTGAGATAATTTCATCTTTTCAACTAAAATAGTAGCCATTCATTCAAATTTCAGTAACAGAGCAAAATCTCACTCATTCACAAGTCAAGAACAAAGTGAAAATGAACAGAAGTCTCCTTTATGCATTTCATAAAGAAACTCAGTTGATAAAGTAACACAGCTGTGAACAGTACCTGGCTGTCACCAAACAAAACTCGGCCAAGGAGAACCTCTTGGGGACCTATTTCCTCTAAGAAGTAGTACTTGGGAGAAACATGCAACATATGGAACAGACTGAAACTTCTCAAGGGCCAGGAAAGCTCATTTTCTCTGTCTCTCTCTTCCTGATACACTCCCTTGCCCAGGAGGTTTTAGTTGGCTTCTAGGCTGTCCAGGACAAGTTCCACTTTCATCATATGGCATACAAGACCCTCCACAAGAGGTCCTAACCTTATCTCCAGCCATCCTCCACATCCCTTCCCGCTCCCTAAAGTACTCTGACAATATAAGACGACTCACTGCACCTCAAACACATCACTCGTCCACAAACTTTCAAGTCCCCAGGACCTTACCAGAGTGACTGTTAAATTCATCATGCAAAGCAAAGCATTTTTTTCGTGTGAAAGGAGTGCTATTAATAATTATGCTGGAGCCAGACGCGGTGGCTCATGCCTGTAATCCCAGCACTTTGGGAAGTCGAGGCGGGCGGATCACTTGAGGTCAGGAGTTCAAGACCAGCCTGGCCAACATGGTGAAACCCCGTCTCTACTAAAAAGACAAAAATTAGCCAGGCATGGTTGTGGGCTCCTGTAATGCCAGCTACTCGGGAGGCTGAGGCAGGAGAATTGCATGAACCCGGGAGGTGGAGGTTGCAGTGAGCCGAGATTGCGCCACTAAACTCCAGCCTGGGCAACAGAGTAAGACTTCATCTCAAAAACAAAAAGATAAAAATAAAAATAAATAATTATGCTGGGCCCAGAATCGTAGCCCAAGGCAAACCATAATGTAGAATCCTTTAGCCTTAATTCATGATGACTTTTCTGCTATGAAGGCCACTGCAGTTCACTCTGGTAAACTCCTACTCATCCTTCGAGGCCCAGGTCAAGTATTCTCTCCTTTCCTGTTCTTTTGCTTATATGTTTATAGTAAAAGTAACCACTCTCTTATCTTTATATCTATTATAGGCTTTGTCCCATAGTATAAAGTATTGTATTTCTAGTTCTTGTATACACGTATGTTCCCTTTGAGGACAGGAATGTTTCCTCTGTATACTGGCTTTTGCACTGGAGTTGGCTTCATCAGTTGTGCTCAACAAATGTTCACTCATTTTCTTATAATAACATAAACAATCAATTCACCCTCAAAATCGCTCTTCATAAAGCATAAACCGGTGGTTCTCAACCATGGGTGATTTTGCCCCCCAGAGGATAGCTGCAATGTCTGGAAAGATTTTTTACTGTTACAACCAGAGAAGATGCCATTAGCATCTACTGGGAGAGGTCGGGGATGCTGCTGAGCAGTCTACAATACACAGGCTAGTTCCCCCACAACAAAGAATTATCTAGCCCAAAATGCCAACAGTGCTGGGGTTGAGAAGCCCTGGAATGAACCTAAAACTTCAGCTCACTTCCTCATGAGATTACTATAAATTCTGGAATATGGAGATAGGAAGTCACAAAAATTTGCAGCACATATGCCATGAGCATATTCAGAAAGCCACCACACTTGAGGAGTTAGTGTAACATAAGACAAGTAAAAATGGCACAGGCTTGCTGTGGATGCCTGAACCGGTCTGAAAAGCAGTGTAGATACACAGGGCTACACAGGGTGCTTTGAATATTATTCTCATGCAGAGGTTATTACTTCAACATATGAATGACACAGCACCTATGCAGCAGACGTAATAACACAGTGGCACTTCCTCAGCCACTTACAAAATCAAAGGGAAAGTAGGCCGGGCATGGTGGCTCATGCCAGTAATCCCAACACTTTGAGAGGCTGAGGCAGGCGGAACACTGGAAGTCAGGAGTTCGAGACCAGCCTGGCCAACATGGCAAAACCCCGTCTCTACTAAAAATACAAAAAATTAGCTGGGCATGGTGGCATGTGCCTGTAATCCCAGCTATTCGGGAGGCGAGGCAGGAGAACAGCTTGAACCCGGGAGGCAGAGGTTGCAGTGAGCCAAGATCGCACCACTGCACTCCAGCCTGGGTGACAGAGCGGGACTCCATCTCAACAACAACAACAAAGTCAAAGGTAAAGTAAAAACTACACACTCTGGACCCTTCCCAGGTCACTGACATTTCAAATCTAAAATAAATTAAAACTGTATTCATTACAGAAGTTGAATCTGAAACATGTTCAATTACCATGAAAAACAAATGTCACTATTACATGTAAAAGAAACTCCAGAATATTTGGAGGTTATTTTCAACCACATCATATCATAAAAGTAATTGCTAAAGAAAAACTTAGTCATCAACTATTTAACTGTTTCCATTAGAACAAATCTTTTAAGGTAGCTTCCTTAGTCAAAGAAATCTTCAGTCTTCAACCCTTGCTTGGGAAATTTTCCAGATAACTGACTCAAAAACGGATCGCACACTTCTCTGTCTTCATAAACTGAACAACCGATGTCAGATTTACCTTTTCTGGATGCCCAGAGTCATCTTAACTATTTTTTAAATTGTACTACACTGACATAAAAGCAACAGAGAGGCTTGTCCCTTCACTGAATGGCCCCAAGTGGCCTTGGTTTTAAAGGTCCTGTTATAATTTTCAGGGTCACCCAACAAATGGCAGCTATTATTCCTTGTTGAAATCAGTGTATCTACCGCTGGTCTTCATTGCCAGCTCCTTCTCATTTGGCTTTTCCAGAAATCTAGTATCATAACCAGGAATACCTTATCTAAAACATGCGTAAAGAGGCTGAGTGAACGAACACTTGTGGGGTTCTGTCAGGCACAGAGTCTGTAGCCTGCAAATTGTCACATCTATGTATGTTCTCGCTATGGAGCTCTTCTTCTCCACCCCCACCTAGTTACCCTCGTAGTCACGAACACGGAGGCTGCCATACAGGTAAGGAGTAAGAAATAAAAAAGGCCCAAAAAGGATAGGTTGCATGGACAGAATGAGGAACAAGAAGTGAGAGAAAATTCAGTGTGAACCACGACCGGTAAAAATAAGGTCATTAAACTCCCAAGGGTGAAGTTCAGGTTAGTTACATTTACGACAATTACTTTCTACTCCTAAAGGACAAATACCTTTAAGAAAAATAATGGAGATTTGCGGATGTTATTTAAAACTCTACAGAAAATGAGCACTTAGGTCCCTACACAACTTTAATTCAGAGGTATTGATCTTTTAAAAAAAAGGCAACACATAACCAAAACATCCTGTCCATTTGGCATCTACCCTAACCTGCCTGGAAAAAAAACCTCCACTAATTGAGAGTTTCAAGAATGACTCATACATCAAGGTGACTTTTAAAAGTGTATCTGCATGCTCCAAAACAATAATTATTGTGTGTATTGCCCCCAAGTATCCTACTCTTGATTCGGAGGACACAGACCCTACCACCTACCTCAGACTTGCACAGTTAAGAATGCCTAGAATGGCCGGGCACAGAGTGGCTCATGCCCGTAATCCCACCACTTTGGGAGGCCGAGGCAGGCGGGTCACTTGAAGTCAGGTGTTCAAGACCAGTCTGGCCAACATACTGAAACCCTGTCTCTACTAAAAACATAAAAATCAGCCGGGAGTGGCGGTGCATGCCTGTAGTCCTGGCTGCTCAGGAGGCTGAGACCGGAGAAACACTTGAACCTGGGAGATAGAGGTTGCCGCCACTGCACTCCAATCTGGGTGACAGTGAGACTTGTCTCAAAAAAAAAAAAA
>NW_012119154.1:4525029-4553902 GCF_000951035.1 Colobus angolensis palliatus
CAAAAAAAAAAAAAAAAAAGTCAGCATCATGTTTAACAAGAAATTCTACTCAGGAACAAAATAAGAACCAGTATGTTTTAACACGGATCTGGAGATTCCAGTCAATGTAATTAGACAAGAAAAAAATTACTAATACAAAATTAAGATATAAAATATGTGGCTTTAATACAGACAAAAAATAAAGTATGATCAAAGAAAATACTTCATTCATTATGGCTACAAAAAGTAAAATATCTTGCAATAAACTGAACAAGAAATGTGCAAATCTTATATAAAGAAAATTTTAAAACACTGCAAGGTATCACTCAAGACTAATAAAAGAGAGACACAGTATGTCTCAAGGATAAATTTTACATAATCAAGATGTCAGGCCGGGTACGGTGGCTCATGCCTATAATCTCAGCACTTTGGGAGGCCAAGGCAGGTTGAATCACTTGAGGTCAGGAATTCAAGACCAGCCTAGCCAATATGGTGAAACCCTGTCTCTACTAAAAATACAAAAATTAGCCAAGTGTGTTGGTGCTCGCCTGTAATCCCAGCTACTTCGGAGACTGAGGCATAAGAATCACTTGAACCTTGGAGGTGGAGGCTGCAATGAGCCAAGATCGTGCCACTGCACTCCAGCCTGGGTGACACGGCAAGACTGAGTCTCCAAAAAAAAAAAAAAAGATGTTTGTTCTCCCTAAATTAATCTATAAACCCAATTATGATTTCCATAAAAGTACTATGAAATCTTTGGGGGGATTTTTGGCATTGTATGACCATATTCTAAAATGCATATGGGAAAACCAGCAGGAAAGAACAGCCAAGAAAATTCTGAAAACAAAGGTAATGAAGAGAAAAACACTCTACCAAATATACAAATATATTACAAAGTTACAATTAAAACAGTGCGTAATTATTACATGAACAGTGAGTCAGATCAGTGAAGAACAGAAAGTTCAGAAAGAGACCCCGAGAATTCAAAATATCAGAGAAGTGGCATCTCAAATTAGTAGGAGAAACACGGTTTATTCAACAAATGATGTAAGGATCAACCAGGAAGCCCTCTAAAAAAATAATAAACCTGGATCCCTCTTATCTAATAAGCATCAGATTACACATCAGGACAAAATCAGGATTCAAAAACTTTTTTTTTTTTTTTTAATTTTTTGAGACAGGGTCTCACTCTGTCACCCAGGCTAGAGGGCAGTGGCACCATCTCGGCTCACTACAACCTCCATCTCCTGGGCTCAAGTGATCCTGCCCATCTCAGACTCCCAAGTAGCTAGGACCACAGGTGCGCACCACCACGCCTGGATCATTTTTTGTACTTTTTGTAGAGATGGGGTTTCACCATGTTGCCCAAGCTGGTCTGGAACTCCTGAGCTCAAGCAATCTGCCCACCCCAGCCTCCCCAAATGCTGGGATCACAGGCTCCAGCCATGAATGAAGCAAAATTTTAACATGAAAAATCAAAAGTACCAAAGATATCTCAAGTATCTTCTAGTGAGTCTGAAATGGAGAGGGTTTTTCTAACTGTAACAGAGAATCTGATAAATGCAATTAAACAGAAATTAAAAATTCTGCATGATTAAAAAAAGACACACCAAAAAGCAAAGTCAAAAACAATGACAAAATGTGATAAATATCTGCAACTTCTATCACGGGACTAATTTTCTTAATATATAAAGCTCCTACTGGCTGGGCGCAGTGGTTCACCCTATAATCCCAGCACTTTGGGAGGCCAAAGCAGGCGGATCACCTGAGGTCACGAGTTCAAGACCAGCCTAGCCAACATGGCAAAACCTCCGTCTCCACTAAAAATACAAAAATTAGTCAGATGTGGTGGTGCACAGCTGTAGTCCCAGCTACTTTGGAGGTTGAAGCAGGAGAATCATTTAAGCCCTGGAGGTGGAGTTTGCAATGAGCCACAATTGCACCCCTGCCACTCCACCCTGGGCAACAGAGTGAGACACAATCTCAAAAAACTAAGTAAATAAAATAAAGCTCCTACTAAGAAAAGAAAAGAAAGACCAGTAACCGAACAGATACATGGTCAACAGATACAGCCATATTTCACAGGCTGGGCACGGTGACTGATGCCTGTAATCCCAGCTACGTGGGACACTGAAGCGAGAGGATGGCTTTCAAGGCTGCTGTGAGCAATGACTGCACCACTGCCCTCCAGCCTGGGCAATAAAATAAGACCCTGTCACACACACATACACACACACACATATAAAAAAAAAAAAACAAGGTGTGGTGGCCTATGCCTGTAATCCCAGAACTTTGAGAAGCCAAGGCAGGGGATCACTTGAGCACTTGAGACCAGGAGTCTGAGATTGAGACCAGCCTGGGTCAACACAGCAAGACCCTATATCTCAAAAAAAAAATTTTTTTTTAATTAATTAAAAAACAGTTCACAGATAAGGATATATATATATAAATGGCCCCTCTATGTATGAAAATATGTTCAACTTCATTCACAAAAGGGTAAATGCAAATTAAAACTGACCTGAGAAATCATTTTTACCTCTCAGATTTTCAACAGCTCAAAACCACATCCTATTGATAGGCACTTTCTATTTTGCTAATGGAAGTGTACAACTTTTATTAGGGGCAATTAGGCCACATATATGAAAATTTAACAATGCACACACCTTTACGCTGAGCTATTTCTATTCTCAACACTTACCCCACAGAAATAGGTGCACATGTGAGAAATTACGTATGTACAGGTATTGCAATGTAGATTGCTTGTAACAGCAAAAACCGGAACCTGCCTAAATGGGCGTCAATAGCAGAATAATGAATGAATCACAATAAATCCATACAACGTACACTACGTGATCATAAGAAAAGAATGAGGAAGCCTTTTATCTCCTTCTATGTAATGATCTTTAAAAAACAGTGTAAGTGAAAAATAAATTGCTACTGGGTAGAATAAAAAGAAAACAGGCCGGGCGCAGTGGCTCACGCCTGCAATCCCAACACTTCGGGAGGCCGAAGCGGGTGGATCACGAGGTCAGGAGATCGAGACCATCCTGTTTAACATGGTGAAACACTATCTCTACTAAAAATACAAACAAATTTAGCCGGGCATGGTGGCGGGAGCCTGTATTCCCAGCTACTAGGAAGGCTAAGGCAGGAGAATGGCGTGAACCCGAGAGGGGGAGCTGGCAGTGAGCCAAGATCACGCCACTGCACTCCAGCTTGGGCAACAGAGCGAGACTCCATCTCAAAAAAAAGATAGTAAAAGAGTGCTCACGCCTATCTGCTTACATAGGCATTCAATATCTCTGGGAGCATACAGAAGAAACCAATAACATTAGTGCTTATCTTTGGAGAGTGAGACTGAAAGACGGAGGGAAGGGGGAAACAATTCATAGTATTCTCTTTTGGATTAAAAACCATGTGAATGTAAAACCTACTAAAAAATGAATTCAAATTAAATTTTTAAAAAACCTTAGTAGCATTTAAACACTTCCCACTCTCCACCCCCAGCCCCCAACCACTTATTAAGTTCTGATGATTCTCTCTAAAACGTCTCTTGTTTAACCTATTTCCTTCCCAATTCTGTGGCCATACTCCAACTTCAAGTCCTTATACAATTATCAAGGGTCTCCTAGCTGGTCCCCCGTACTCCCCTCTACCCATTAAGAATGCACCTAGGCTGGGTGCGGTGGCTCACGCCTGTAATCCCAGCACTTTGGGAGGCCGAGGCGGGTGGATCACAAGGTCAGGAGATCGATACCATCCTGGCTAACACGGTGAAACCCCGTCTCTACTAAAAATAATATAAAAAACTAGCCGGGCGAGGTGGCGGGCGCCTGTAGTCCCAGCTACACGGGAGGCTGAGGCAGGAGAATGGCGTGAACCCGGGAGGCGGAGCTTGCAGTGAGCCGAGATCGCGCCACTGCACTCCAGCCTGGGCGACAGAGCGAGACTGTGGGAAGGAAGGAAGGGAGGGAGGGAGGAAGGGAGGAAGGGAGGAAGAAAGAAAGAGAGAAAGAAAGAGAGAAAGAGAGAGAGAGAGAAAGAAAGAAGAAAGAAAGAAAGAAAGAAAGAAAGAAAGAAAGGAAAGAAAGAAAGAAAAAATAATGCACCTACACTCCACCACCGTATTCAACTCCCTTTAAGGAGATGACCTTGGCCTGGACGTGATGAAGTCCCTCCTCTATGCACCAGTGGAAGCGGACTGCTTACAGAATGCCACACTCCTCGTCTTGGCATTCAAATCCAAGGCACCTCTACAGCTCTGTTGTCTGTGCTTATGTTTTTTAATTCCAATTATACTAGAAGCTTCTTACAGAACACTCATTATCAAATCCATCTTTTTATTCTCAAAATTCTTAGAATGTTGTCTTGCACAAAGTGCTCAAGAAATGTTATTTGAATAAATAATAAATAGTGATATAATTTACAGAATTTAGGCTGGGCATGGTGGCTCATGCCCATAATCCTATCACTTTGGGAGGCTGAGGTGGGTGGATCTCTTGAGTCCCAGAGTTCGAGACCAGCATAGGCAACACAGCCGGACATGGTGGCGTGTGTCTGTGGTCCCAGCTAATCCAGAGGCTGAAGTGAGAGGATCACTTGAACCCAGGAGGCAGAGGTTGCAGTGAGCCAAGATCATGCCACTGCACTCCAGCCTGGGCAATAGAGCAGGACTGTCTCAAAAATAAACAAACAATCTTTTTAAATGAAGAAAAAAATAATTTACAGAATTTATATATCTGATATTATACTGAAAAACAAAAATGAAAATGAAAAGCATGGTCTCTCATTTAAGAAACTTGAAGAAAAAAAAGTTTAAGAAAACCAAATACTGTTATTTGACAATGATCAGTTTATGCTAAAATAATCCATTTCACTAGAGTTTCCAACTCCAAATACGGTCTCCTCACCTCCACCCGCATCTCCCAGTTTCTTTGCTTAGCTTAATATTTTCCTCACCTCCAAGACAACACTGCCTCAAACTCAATGCCCTAAGTGATTTTGCTTCCTGCCTTTCAAATGGGATACAAATGGCTTAAGTACCTTGATGCTGCTTGTTCTCATATAACAATATAAGTAATAAATAAATAAATAACAATGTAAGAAGATGTACAATCTATTTCATTGATAATGCTTCCCCATGATTTAAACTTAACGAACACCTTGTCTCCACAAACCCACAGGAAAATCTGTAAAGTTTTACATTGTATATAATAAAAATAAGTCAGTCTACTATATTCTTACCTATCATTTTTTTAAAGTCCATTACACGCTCCCCATGTCACAAAGAGGCTATTTAACATCATTTTAATGATGTCTGCTCCTTCTCCTCCCCCTCCTTCTTCTTGGTGTCAGCAAAAGTAGAGTCAAAAATTTAACAGCTTTCATGAAAATAATGAAGTATGTCAATATTTCAATAGTCCTAACATATTTTATCCATATTCTTATTACAGAAAATGAAAGTATTCTCTCATTAATCAAAGCAAAACAAATTGTAACTTTTTTAGATGGTAGAATATTCTTATTTGTGGGGGCAGTTTCATAAGACATATACATTTGTCAAAACTCATTGAACTGTACACTTGAAAAGGTTCAATTTTATATACTGCAATAAACTCAAATTTCTTTAAAAATAAACTTTTCTAAAATCAAGTATTTCTCCTTTCCAACAAATACAGCATACTAGAATAAGGATTCAATTCCAAGCAACTCAGAAGAGTTTAAAGATTTTACTGTGGGTTGAGCAAATGAGAAGTTACTCCAGTTTTACATATGAAGAAACTATCTGTGAAATGAGTTGTATAACTTGCCACACTGTTATTGTCAGGCCATCACCAGAGAGAGCAGACTCATGAATAGAGCACCAGTCCTGCCACCATTTTGGCTCAGTAATGAGGCCTTCGGTAAGTTCTCAATCCCTTCAGCTGCAGCATGAGGAGCTTAGACTCATTTGCTAAGGGCCACTTCAACTTTAACATTCTGATTTTATATTCTAGAGATTTGAAGTATACTTTATAAGTCCTTTGAGGGAAAAAAAAATTTTTTTTTTTTTTTTTTTTTAAGAGACAGGGTCTTGCTGTTGCCCAGGCTGGAATGCAGTACTGCTATCACAGCTCACTGCAGCCTCAACCTCCTGGGCTCAAACAATCCTCCCACCTCACCCTCCCGAGCAGTAGGTACTACAGGCACACACCACCACACTCCCCTGAGTTTTTACATTTTTTGGCAGAGACAGCGGGGTCTCACTATGTTGTCTAGGCTAGTCTTGAACTCCTGAGCTCAAGCAAGCCTCCCACCTCAGCCTCCCAAAGTGCCGGGATTACAGGAGTCAGCCAGGGCACTCAGCCTCTAAAATTCTTTTGTCAGCTCATTGATAAATACTATTAGAAAACCCTAAGACAATCCAATGCACTGACGGACAGCAGTCATGGGATATTCAAATTACAAAAGATTTCCAACTTTACAACAAGCTTTTACATTAAGAGATTCTCTACACCACTTAGATATTAGTTCACAGAACATTAATTTTGAGAGGAAAGAAGACAGAAAAAGTATTAAGTGCCAAAGTTAAGAATAAAATCATTCAAAGGAAACTAAACATCTCTGGTAATATGATGAAAATAAATGTACATCTGAATCAATTCCCACACAAATTTTCAGAACAATTGTACTGTGTAAAGAAGGCATGAGTAGGCTGATGAAAACAATCTCTGTTTAACAAAATAAATAATCTGGCATATATAAAGTGCTTTGGTAAGAGGCATAAAATGATTACAAAGGTTTTTTTGGTCTATTGTTTTTACAAAAAAGGAAGCCAGGTATGGGGATGCCTGTCTGTGGTAACAGCTACTCAGGAGGCTGAGGGGGGAGGATGGCTTGAGCCCAGGAATTCAAGACAGCCTGGCCCATTTAAAAAATGAAAAAAAGGGGAGCAAAAACTTCATCTATGTGGGGAAAAGGCAAAGAAAAAGCCCAAAATTTAAAACCCAAATTTCATAGTCAATGACCATCAGAAAATTCATTCTTTTTTTTTTTTGAAGATGAAGTCTCACTCTGTCACCCAGGCTGGAGTGCAGTGGCACAATCTCGGCTCACTGCAACCTCCGCCTCCCAGGTTCAAGCGATTCTCCTGCCTCAGCCTCCCGAAGCTGGGATTACAGACGCCTGCCACCACACCAGGCTAATTTTTTATATTTTAATAGAGACGGGGTTTCACCATGTTTCCCAGGCTGGTCTCAAACTCCTGACCTCAGGTGATCCACCCACCTCAGCCTCCCAAGAGAAAATTCATTTTTATAGAAAAAAAAAAAAAAAGCTGATTATATTTATTTATATTCTTTGGGAAAAGACAGCATTTCCCAAAGACTCTTCTAAATAGTTTAAAGGAAAAAAAATGGGTATCCATGGTTAAAATAAGCACGATTACTGCTTACTATATCACCCTGGTATAAGTTACGATTGCATTCAGCTGCATGTCATAGAAACTTACCCATAGTGGTTTAAACAATCAGGGCTCTATTTTTCTACTAGAACAACCTATCCCAAGATAGAAACTCCAAGATTGGTAGAGTAGTTGCAAGAAGCCATCAAGAACTCCTTCAATCTTTCTGACGCAACTCTTAGCGCTTGGCCTCCCTGGGGCAAGATAGGTACACCCCCTTCGTACAGAAAGGTGGGAAGGGAAAGGGGAAAGTTGTGTGCCAGCCTCATAGATCCTGTTTATCAAGAAACCAAAGCTCTCCTGGAAGCCTCTGCCCTGCAACCACTTCTACTTATATTTCATTGGCTGGTACTGTGTCACCTCTGGCAACAGGGCAGTCTGGGGAGATGAGAATTTTTAACTAGAATGTTTGCCACCCAGAGCAAAACCAGAATTCCATTAGGTAAGAGAGACCATTTGTCTTAGAAATTCAAAATACATATTTGATGTTAAGGGCTCTGAGAACTGTGCAGTAAATAAACATGTTTGACTTTTTTTTTTAATATAGTACTTCTCAAAGTTATTTGAACATAAAATTCTTTATTTCCTTTGAACAGCCTGTTGAAACAGTATTTGGTGCAATTCATCCTGGGATATGCTGCTTTAGGAACTAAAGGAAGAAAAAAAATCTACTCTTATGAAATAGATTGTTTTCTTCCTCCCCCCCCCCGAGACAGAGGCTCACTCTTTTCACCCAGGCTAGAACGCAATGGTGTGATCTGGGCTCACTGCAACCTCTACCACCTGGATTCAAGTGATTCTCCTGCCTCAGCCTCCCAAGTAGCTGGGACTACAGGTGACCCCCACCACGCCTGGCTAATTTTTGTATTTTTAGTAGAGATGGGGTTTCACCATGTTGGTCAGGCTGGTCTGGAACTCATGACCTTGTGATCCACCCACCTCGGCCTCCCAAAGTCCTAGGATTACAGGCGTGAGCCACCGCACCCAGCCAAAATAATTGGTTTGCATATGTAGAGAGGGAAAGGAAATAGGTTGCATTTAAGCAAGGGGTTCTGGAAATAAAATTGCTGAAGTGATAACAAAATTCTACAAGCAGGATCTGATGTGTTTTTACTTTTTTATGTAAAGTCACCACTCTAGTGAGAAAAATCTTTTATCTTTCCGCTTTTTGCTTTTATAGGTTGGGCCATACTCCCTCTGCTCTTCACCATCCCTTCTCAACTCCTGAACTGTCATTTCCTTGCGTAACTCTGCTCTGTTTTAACAGTCCCCGCTGGTCTCTAAATGTCCATTCCTGAGCTTCTCCAAGGTTTCACTCACACTTTGCTTCAGCCTCTCATGCTTTAATAATTTTTCTTTCTCCTATTTTCATTTTTGTTTTCTTTTTAGTCTCTCTTACATTAAGGTACACCAGCATCTCTTATTTTCTTAAAATACTACCAAAACAACCTAGGGCTTAGCATTTATTTACCGAGGCAGTCCTTTCTGCACATTTTGTATTCAATCTGTACAAAATGACTGTCCTTTGAAACCTCATGTAGCTAAATGCTGTAACAAACAGACTCTAGTATTACTTCCAAGAATAAATATGCATATTTATAGGGAAAAATCAAAACATAATTTTTCATTCTGATTCTAAAGCTTTCACCAGAAAGACATTCATCATACCCAGTTCCATTAAAATATTCACTTCTTTTAATCCACTTCAATAGTAAAAAGAAAAAGTAAATTACATTTTTCACATTTCCAAACACCATCCATTTCCATGACACACATAGGTATCTCCTTGCCAAGAAAAGCCAGTGGTTGTCTGTTTTGGAAGGGAAGTAAGAAAGTGCCACTTTTTATTTCCTGAAGAAAAAAAAATTAAATAGGTCAAATACATAAAACTTTCATGAAAAAAGCAACACTTCATTTCAGCTATTAAAAAAAAATGTGTTTAAATTCCCCAAAGGAATTCCATGCTCTACACTGGGCAAGGCTTATTCACTGCTGACTTTCAAGAACCAGACATGACTTATCACACCGTGTAACCAAGGCACTGAATGGAACTGAAACCCTAAGGAGTCTTCTTATCTTTCTGCTTTCTAGATACCAAGGAAAAAAAAGCAGCAGTTGAAATTATTCACTCTTCCAGTAAACAGGCATCTGGAAAGTCAGAGGAATGGCCGGGCACAGTGGCTCACGCCTGTAATTCCAAAACTCTGGGAGGCCGAGGCAGGTGGATCACGAGATCAAGAGATCAAGACCATCCTGGCCAACATGGTGAAACCCTGTCTCTGCTAAAAAGTACAAAAATTAGCTGGGCATGGTGACATGTGCCTGTAGTCCCAGCTACTCAGGAGGCTGAGGCAGAAGAATCACTTGAACCTGGGAGGCAGAGGTTGCAGTGATCCAAGATTGCGCCACTGCACTCCAGCCTGGGCAAGAGACTCAGTCTCAAAAAAAAAAAAAAAAAAGTCAGAGGAACATGAAACACTCAAATGCCATAAAGAGCCTTTTCTTGCCAACTCTTGGTTATATGGATTTGCTATACTCTTTAGGGGCTGAAATTACTCATCCGAGAAGGCATAGCCAACTTGCCCCAAGCAGAAATTTGGACAGCATCAATTTAGGTCTAGCAGAACACTTCTCAAATTGCTTCCAAAGAGAAGACTGGCTCCTCCTAGCCAGCAGAGGAGCAACTATACAGCCACTCACCCCCATCATGCTTTTCAGTCCTGTCCAAAGTTCAAGCTCCTTCCTGCCCCCCACCTCCGACCTTTTCCCACAATGTCACACCCACAGTCCAAAACTTCCCTCGGATCCCCACCCTCCTACACCTTTCTACTGAACCTCTTGGGACCACCCTTTGCCCCAACCTCTCTTCTTATCTTAGTTGAAACCTGGAACTCTTGATGGAAACACACTGTCGCTTCTCCTCATTGCCCAAAGTTGCTTCCAATATAAGACTCCTCCACTCTTGGGTAAAATTTACCTCCATGTCTCTCAATCATTCTGTCTCATTCACTGAAGACCTTTTCCCCTGGTTCAGTCCTCCCTGAGACACCAAGTCCAGCAGTCATTCCAAATGACCTTAGAATCCACCAAGCACACTGCCCAATTAGTTCCTTGACTTCATTCTGTAACCTCCTTCTTGGGGTTACTGTCTTCCTCCCAAAGACCTAGCATGGCTTTCCCATCACTACTCAGAATGGCTCCAACTCTGACAGTCCCTGCCAAACATCTCACCGCATTTCCTTTTGTCCCTACAATCTCCTTCCCTGAGATCTCTCATGCCACCTCTCCCACCACACCAACTCTTCCATCTCTTCTGATGCTCCAATTTGCTAGCACCTGTATTTTCTTCTTCTCTGACAGGCCTCTTCTGTCTATATCTCCTTTCTCCTCCATCCTATATCAACTGCCCACTAACCAGTGATCTCAACTCCCTCACACTCTCTTAAATACTCACTCAACCAAATCCCAACCCCAGATCCTTCTACCTATCACCTCCTCTGTTCCTCTCCTCAGGACACTCAACACCAAGGAGAAAACCACACAACCATTACAGCAGATGCCATAACAGATTCAGGGGCTCCATTCTGGAGATCCTCAGAGCTGCCCAGCAAACCTGTTGAGCTCTCTTTTCATTCCCCTTGGGAGGTTTTTGTGGAGTTTTTTGTTTGTCTGTTTGTTTGTTTGTTTGTTTAGACAGAGCCCGCTCTGTCGCCCAGGCTGGAGTGCAGCAGTGTGATCATGGCTCACTGCAGCCTTGACCTCCTGGACTCAAGTGATCCTCCCACCTCAGCCTACCAAGTAGCTGGGACTACAGGCACACGCCAACTCACCCAGGTAAGTAGAGATGGGGTTTCACCATGCTGCCCAGGCTGGTCTCAAACTCCTAGGCTCAAGGGATCCTCCCGTCTCAGCCTCCCAAAGTGCTGAGACTACAGGTATGAGCCACCGCACCTGGCCAGAGGTTTTTTCAAACCTCCCCCACTTTGCCCCAGCCTCAGGGCCCACCATCACCCCTTCCTCCCACTCCACTGTCAGAAGATAACCTCACCTCCTACTTTGCAGAGAGTAAACCAAGAACACCTTCAACTTCCTGCCCTCAAACTCACCTTCATCTGTATCCATCAATGTCTTTCTTCCCATTTAGTGGATAAATGTCCTTCCTCCTGCTTCAGGTCAACATGTATCCCAGCTCAGAACTCTATCCACACTAGACTTCCCAGGCATTCGCTCTACTACATTAACGCTCTCTTACGCTCTCATACTTCCCTCTCTGTCAGTTTAATGTGCCAAGACTCTCTCACTCTGTTTTGTTTTGTTTTTTTTGTTTTTTTTTTTTTTTGAGACAGAGTCTCACACTGTCGCCCAGGCTGGAGTGCAGAGGTACAATCTTGGCTCACTGCAACCTCTGCCTCCCAGGTTCAAACGATTCTCCTGCCTCAGCCTCCAGAGTAGCTGGGACTACAGGCGCCTGCCACACCCAGCTAATTTTTGTATTTTTAGTACAGACGGGGTTTCACCATATTGGCCAGGTTGGTCTCAAACTCCTGACCTCGTGATCCACCCACCTTAGCCTCCCAAAGTGCTGGGATTACAGGCATGATCCACCACATCTAGCCAACTCTCTCATCTAAAAAAAAAAAAAAAAAAAAAAAATCCCCTCAGACCTAACAGCTGATCCAACTGTGACCTCTTCTTCACAGTCAAGCTTCTTGATATATCTCTCCCAACTTCTCTCCCAGTGAATCTGGCTTCCTTCCCCACCCCTCCAGTGAAACTCCCCTAGCTACAGTAGCAGCACACCAGCATGGCCATAGTGGCCAAACTCCACAAACACATTCAGACCACACTTGACCTGGCTTCTCTGGAACATCTTCCCTGAGCCCTCAATTAATGCACCCACTCCTGGGTTTCCTTCTATCTTACTAGCCAGTCTTTTCCCTCTGTCTGCCTTTTACATCACTGTTTTTCAAACTGCCAGTCTTGAACCTAAGTCTCAAAATCCTGGGCTCAAGTGATCCTCCTGCCTCAGCCTCCTGTAGCTGGGACTACAGGTACATGCCACCACACCTGGCTAATCAGAGGGACGAGGTCTCACTATGTTGTTCAGGCTGGTATCAAACTCCTGGCCTCAAGCAATCCTCCTACCTCGGCCTCCCAAAGCACTGGGACAACAGGCATAAGCCACCATACCCGGCCCACTCCATATATTCTTTAATAGACAGCCAGACCTAGCAATCCCATGATTAAGTATTTAACCAAGAGAAACAGAAATATATGTCGGCAAAAAAAGACTTACACAAGAAATGTTCACAACCTTATTCATCAAAGCCAAAAGCTAAAAATAACCCAAACGTCCATCAACAGAACATATAAGCAAGCCGGGCGTGGTGGCTCACGCCTGTAATCCCAACACTCTGGGAGGCCGAGGCAGGTGGATCACCTGAGGTCCAGAGTTCGAGACCAGCCTGAACAACATGGAGAAACCCCATCCCTACTAAAAATACAAAATTAGCCAGGTGTGGTGGTGCACATCTGTAATCCCATCTGCTCTGGAGGCTGAGGCAGGAGAATGGCTTGAACCCAGAAGGTGGAGGTTGCTGTGAGCCGAGATCGCGCCATTGCACTCCAACCTGGGCAACAAGAGCAAAACTCCACCTCAAAGAAAAAAAAAACAGAATATATAAGCAAACTGGGTGAACCCATACAATGGAACACTACTCAGCAATGAAAAGGAGCTACGACTGATACAGGCAACAACGTGGCTGAGCTCCAAAGTATTACGTTGACTGAAGAGAGACAGACACAGCAGAACACCTACTATGTAACATCATTTTCATGAAATCTGAGAAAGATACAACTGCTGATAAAAGTCAGAAAGCGGCTGCAGAGAGGTGGGGTGGATGACTGACTGGCAATGAGCATGGGAACTTTCTGGGCTGATGGAGATGTCCTATATCTGGTTTACCGTGTTGATAATATGAATGTATGAAATTGCCAACTCATTTCCTTTTTTTAAGTATTTTCTGAGAGTGCCACGATCTCATAGCAAAAGGCCTTTGGAATTTCATATCTACTTCCCTGCCCCTTCCTCACCTTCCGTCACAGGCTACACTGCTCGCACGCTGAAGTTCTTATCTTTTCCCAAATAGATGATGTTCTCCTTCACCCCTGGCCTCTCTGCTTGAACAATCCCACAAGCCCTTGGCATGGCCAACTCCTACTGTCTTTTGAGACTCAGCGTAGATGTCACCACCGCCAGGAAGTCTCCCCAGTCCCCAAACGAAATTAGGTATCCCCCTTGGGCTCCAACAGCTCCCTGTACTTACTGATATCACAAGCCCTTTAACTCTGAAATGTGCTTCACCATTTGCCTCCCCAGAATGTGAATTCCCTGAGCACAGCGTCTCCAAGTTATTTGCTGAGGGTGTGCCAGCTGTTGAGAATGGTACATGTACTCAATTAACGTTTGTCCGATAGGTGAATGAAACATTCAAAAATTGCTTTCTCCTCAAGCTAAACACAGAAGGATGAACAGCTGCAATATCAATATTTAAGGAAATAACTTGAAAGAATAAAAGGTCAATATTGTATATTTAGTACTTCAGTAACCATATATACACAGGAGACTGTATTATATCAAGATCTGGTGCAAACAAAAAAGAAAAGCAGGACAAACAGACTCTGCTAACTCTTACTCTAAAAGCCAAGATAAAAGGAAAATGAAAGTCTTCTTGGGTAAATAAATGAATCTCAGGGAGGGCATCCTGAGCAAAGGGAAGACTCTTTGATGGATACAAAAGTGGTCACTTTTTCAGTTGATTTAAGCAGAACCGAGAGTTAGCCCAACAAACCTCTCCAAGCTGTGTAAATTCCAACAGAAGCAGCCAAGAGCCAAACAATGATTTGGAAACGTACCAAGAGCTCAAAAGCATCAAGTCTAGACACCTCAAACTCCCCTGAGAGGGATCTGGCTGCCTGCCTACTGCCAAGATCCCTGCTGACCCCAATTTCTTGTATTCCATAATCATTTGTAGATGGATTGCTAAGAGGTAACTTTAAGAGAAGCAGCCTCAGCCACCTGCCATCTTTCACATCTCAGATGGGGCCCGTCTTTCCTTTGAAAGGGAAAGAACATGGACTAGTATTAAACTGAAAGTGAAATAAATTCCTTAAATATCAGGAAGCAGAGAAAATAAGTAAAGATCTTCCTCTAGCACTTCTAGCTGCCAAAAGAATCTTCAAAGCAAAAAAGTGCTGGCCGTATTTCTTCAAGTGCTGTCTGATTTGCCAGAATACTTTTCAACATTCCAGAACTATTATCGGCGGGCTGCTGGTTACCACCAGGGCTTCTCTTTCTTCCTTCTCCTCCCAGTCAAGAATGCAATGTATGGCCGGGCGTGGTGGCTCACACCTGTAAAACCAGCACTTTGGGAGGCCGAGGCAGGTGGATCACGAGGTCAGGAGATCGAGACCATGCTGGCTAACACAGTGACACCCATCTCTACTAAAAATACGAAAAATTAGCTGGGTGTAATGGCAGGCGCCTGTAGTCCCAGCTACCTGGGAGGCTGTGGCAGGAGAATGGCGTGAACTCAGGAGGCGGAGCTTGCAGTGAACCGAGCTTGCAGTGAACCAAGATGGCGCCACTGCACTCCAGCCTGGGCCACAGAGTGAGACTCCGTCTCAAAAAAAAAAAAAAAAAAGGTGACACATTTCTTCTTATACATTTTTTCAAATCTTCCTAGATGCCTCATTACCCTCCTGGCTCTACTGTCAGCATCTGAGCCTGGCATCTGAAACCTTCAAAACAACAAACCCATTTAAAGCACAGGCATGTCTGTAGGGGTAAAAGTGAAAAAGCAAAAACTGAGATAAATGAACTAAAAAGTGATAGCCACTGTCACTGAAAGCAAACACCATAGGTAAAATAGCAAAACACACAATTGGCTAACACAGTTTTGACAAAAAACTTTTTGTCAATTTTTTTAAATCATCATAACATACACATAACAAAATTTGCCATTTAGTCATTTTTAGGTGTACAATTCAGTGACATTAGTTGTATTCACAATTGTTATACAATCATCACTACTATTTCCAAACCTTTTTCATCACCCCAGACAGAAATTCTGTAACTATCAATCAATAACTCCCCATTCCAATCTTTCCTCACTCCTTGGTATCTTCTAGTCTACTTTTTTTCTCTATGAATCTGCCTAGTCTTGATATTTCATACAATAGGAAGCATACAATATTTGTCCTTTTGTAACTGGCTTATTTGACTTATTAGCATAATGTTTTCAAGGTTCCTCCATGTTGGCACATGTATCAGAACTACATTCCTTTTCATGACTAAATAATATTCCATTGTGCATATAAACCACATTTTGCTTATCCATTCATCTGCTGATGCACACTTGGGTTGTGTCCATTTTTTGAATCTTGTGAATAACGCTACAATGAACCTTGCCGTACGAGTATCTGTTTGAGTCACCACTGCTTTCAATTATTTTGGGTATACACCTAGGAGTGGAATTGCTAAGTCATATAACACACAGTATTTTTTTTAATCAAGTATATTCAATAGTTAAAAATAAAAAAAAACTTGGATTTTTTCCTGATTAAAAAGCAATACATGTTCATTGTAGGAAATCTGGAAAATAATTAAACCACCCAGAGAAAATCACTGTTAATAGACTAGATAGTAAGAATATTCCCTTAAATCTTACTGTCTAGTTACACACATACTCAGAGACAGACACATATGGATATTTTAACTAAAACTGGGTTATTTCCACTTATCATTATATCAAGAGCATTAACTCCACTGTCATTAATTGTTCTTCAGAGGCCAGGCACGGTGGCTCACGCCTGTAATCCAAGACAGGTGGATCATGAGGTCAGGAGTTCAAGACCAGCCTGGCCAATAGGGTGAAACCCCATCTCTACTAAAAAAAAAAAAGAGAAAAAAAAAACCAGCCATGTGTGGTGGCATGCACCTGTAGTCCCAGCTACTCAGGAGGTTGAAGCAGGAGAATCACTTGAACCCAGGAGGCAGAGGTTGCAGTGAGCTGAGACTGCACCACTGCACTCCATCCTGGGCAACAGAGAAAGACTCCATCTCAAAAAACAAAAAACAAACAATCAAAAAAAAGTTCTTCAGAAACAACACTTAATGTATGAATAATATTTCATCAGAAAGATGAAGCATAACTTTATTAACTATTCCCCAATTTAGGCTGTTGCATATTTTCCATGGTCATAAATCACACAGCAATGAACATCTTCATGAATTATTTCTTCTGCACTTCTTTGATTACTGTTTTAGCATATCTTACTACAAGTAGAATCACCAGGTCAAACAATATAACCATTGTTAAGGCTGTTGATAAAGACTACCTATTTGTCTTCCACAAAACCCATACCAATCTATATTTCTACCAGCAAAAACAAGCAGCTTTTTTAAATGTAAAAACAAATTAATTATATAATCATAAAATAATGTAATATAAAAGAACAGCTGCCAAACTGGTAAACCATGTGGTAGCAATGATCTTTTCTATTAAATAATGTGAGCAGGCTAGATGAACTAAGGTTTTAGACATCTAGGAAAATGTCACGTTTCCAAATGGCAATCCATATATTAAACTAACAGGCCTGCTAAAGCACTGATATATTTACATATGGACAAGTGGCGAGAAAAATTTATGTAAAACCACCACCTTCCTGATAGCTGTACCCATCCCTAAATTCTCCCGTTGTCCTTTTTATACATGCCTGAATAGACTAAGGACAACTCTAATGCCTAAAACACATTTACTTAGGAAGCATCCAGTACTTGGGTTTCAGCAGATGGGCAGTTCTACTCTCTATAACTTTACCAACAAACACATTTTTTAAAAAAACCAAATGATGATTAAAAAAAAGAAATCCTGCCTGTGGCACTGACTGGAGACACCTTCATCCCAGCACATCAATCAGCCAATGTGGTTGCTTCACATGAAAAGAGTGGGTACAGGAGTTCAAGGTTGCAGTGAGCTACGATTGCACCACTACACTCCAAACTGGGCAACAGAGCAAGATCCTTTCTCTAAAACAAACAAACAAAAAAAAGGCCAGGCGTGGTGGCTCACCCCTGTAATCCCAGCACTTTGGGAGGCTGAGGCAGATGAATCATGAGGTCAAGAGATCAAGACCATCCTGGCCAACATAGTGAAACCCCGTCTCTACTAAAAATACAAAAACTAGCTGGGCGTGGTGGCACACACCTGTAGTCCCAGCTACTTGGGAGGCCAAGGCAGGAGAATCGCTTGAACCTGGGAGGCAGAGGTTGCAGTGAGACAAGATCGCGCCACTGCACTCAAGCCTGGCAACACAGCAAGGCTCCGTCTCAAAAAATAAATAAAGAAAGAATAAGGAACAAGCCACACTAACAAAAGGGGTGCCAGGGTCATTTTGGGAGGATAAAATTACCTAAAATTCCCTCCTTCATCAGCAAACAAGGTGTCAAATTCCTACCACTAGGACTCTGATCCAAAGTTATAGTCCCCAAAGTCAACACCAGTGACATGGGGCTCCCAAAGTCACCACAAATATGCTCTAGGGACACTATCTGGACCGGAAGCCTCGAAACAAAAGTCAGTCAGTGACATATGATTTAGCCCTCAAGTCCAAATGTACTTTGACCAGAATCAGGCTTTGGTTTGTTCATTGTTTTTATTTTTGGCTTTAAAAATTGTTTTGAATCAGTTGACAATCTTTAAAAACTAAGACAGCTTCTCGTACAAATCTCTATCTCTGGTTTCTCTTGCAATATCCAAGGATCTCAACATGGGGTCCATTCACTACACAGCAGCCGCAGGCCAGAGCTGAGAAGCAGCCGCCCTGTCAGATGCGATGCACTCTCAGGTCTCCACGCTCCCACTTTCTCCAGATGCTCAGGATGCCAAGGCAGAGGTCAGCAGCCCTCGACCAGAGGGGCTTTTACTGCTTTTCTGACACCCTTGTTTCTGTGACACAGCCTGAGCCCTGGAGAACATTTGAGCTTGTGACCCCTGGTCTGATCCGAATAATGTATCATGCACACAAACAGGGTTACTGGCCAAACATCTGCAGATCCTATTATGACTAATAAAATCCAAACTACTTAAGGCACTACTTAATTCAGAGAACCTCTTGCCATTAGGGATTGCCTGAAACAACAGACACTACTAAGTTTTTTTGTTTGTTTGTTTGTTTTTTCTGAGATGGGGTTTCACTCTTGTTGCCCAGGCTGGAGTGCAATGGTATGATCTCGGCTCACTGCAACTTCCATCTCCCAGGTTCAAGTGATTCTCCTGCCTCAGCCTCCCAACTAGCTGGGATTACAGGTGCGTGCCACCACGCCCGGCTAATTTTTTTATTTTTAGTAGAGACAGGGTTTCATCATGTTGGCCAGGCTGGTCTCGAACTCCTGACCGCAGGTGATCCACCCCACTCAGCCTCCCAAAGTACTGAGATTACAGGTGTGAGCCACTGCACCCAGCCACTACTACGTTTTTTAATGGAAAAGGGGAACTCAAGTTTTTTACTTTTTCAATAATAACAAAAAGATTAGAAATCAATTAAGAATGTGTTAAAGAAAAATTAAGAATTTTATTAAGTTACTTTTAATCAAACACAAAAACCCTTGTATTAAGAAAAATTAAGAATTTTTTAAGTCATTTCCTTCTTGACTACTGTGTACAAAATATAAGGCTTCTATTGAAGCAATGACGTAATGATGAGTAAGACACTGCCTGGGCACTTGCAGGCAGATGGTAGACAGCATGTGAGAGGAGCAATGGCAGGAGGCACAGCGGTAAAGGTAATGGCACCTGCCTGCGAGAAGCACAAGAGCCCTCAGGAGGTGACAGGAAGCCTTTATCAAAGGACAAGGCATCTGCCCGGCTAGGAGAAGGAACAAGAAGCAAGACTATGACACAAGGTCAAGGTGGAGCTGGGCTTTGGTCCCATTCTAGCAGAGCTGGGACTTCCTTTGGAGGTCACAGGAAGTCACCCAAGAGTTTTTAGTGTTGCATGCTTTAGAAAGGTTACCATGGAGATGGTGTTCAGTTGCCTAGAAGAGGAGGAGCTTGGGCTCAGGGAGGCCTTAAGATGATGATAGTGGGAGTCCAGACCAGAAGCAAGGAGCATTGAAACAAAGACAAGGGTAGGAGGAGCAGACCAGAAAGGCAGCTATGCCTCAGTGGCTGGTTAGATACTGGAGAATGACACACAGCAGTAATCAGGATGATTCACAAAATTTCTGGCTCTGACAACTCAGTAGACATCAGAAACACAGGGACCAACACAAAAAATCAAGGAGGGGGAGCAGTAACTGGAAGGTGAGGGCGAGTCGGGGAGACATAGAGACCAGGATCCCATCTGCAGAAGTGTGGCAGCTCTGGATCTAGGCACAACCAAGGTCAGACCTCGGCCCAGGCTGTCCCTGAGCACACAGCACAGCACCAAAGCTGGAGGTGCCAATTTCTCCACCCAACTCAGCTGAACAGCAATTCCCACAGCATCACTAAGGCTGAAAAATCAGAATGCTATCTTCCTCACAAAGGCAGAAGCATGCTTTGTCCTCTGCCTGCCTGTAGAGTGTCCAAATTACCAATGGCAGATCTTACACCAACATCAGAAGTCCCCTCTCAGCTTCTCTTGGCCTCTGCAAATGCCACCTTCCCCTACTCCATGATTCCTGCAACAGCACTGAGAAGGTACTTAGGCAGGGCATGGGGGTTGGGAGGTTTGGTGAACGTCTAAAGATGACCAACACATGAAACCAGACCTCAAAAGAAGCTAACAGATCAGGGAAGACTCAAGTGGAAACACTCCACACCCTGAGCAAAGTATGACAGGCTGGGGGAGAAAAATAGAGAAAGGATCTGTGTTAGATCATGTTCCCTGGAGGCAGAGCCTGATGTGGGGATTCACATGCAAATGAGAGCTTGAGGAAGTGCTCTCAGGATCAGGAGAAACTGGAAGAAGGCGAGGGAAGCTGCACAGGAGTTGAGATAAGCCCAGCCTCCGTCTGATCCCACAAAAAGCTCTTAAGTAAACTGTACAAAGTTTGTGCTGCCAGGAAGCAGGGGGTTGGGTCTGATACTCCCAATCATTGACTTCACTCAGAGATGTCAGTTACTGGGTACAAGGTCACTCTAGAGTGGAGGATGCAGGTTACCTCCCAGTCATCTCCAGGCTAGAGGGTTCCTACCCTGGCAGAGCAGAATCTTCCAGTGAAAGGTACAGGCATGAGGTATTAGCAGCTAACTCCCTCAATTAGTCAAGGACTGAGTATCCTGACCCAGTAAAGGGGATCTGTGCAGGGCACCAACAACATCCACAATGTACAGAGTCCATTCTAGAAATCCAGCAGAACAATATACATGCAGGGAAAGAGGGAAGGGCCATTCATCATTATGAGTCTTTTCATCTTTCCACCACCTCTCTGGAAACCATCCAGGAAGTTAACAAACTCATCTGTACAACGTGGTTGAGCACCTCTGAAAAGCCTCGAGCATGGAGTATAATTTTACAACCCAGATTGAAGGCTTACCTCCCAAGTAACTGGGTTTATTGTTCCCTATTGCAAGCAGCAGCCTGCATTTCCACCTACCTTCTGCCTAAGAGTCCTTTGGCCTCAGAGTGAATCTCCACGACCACACTCGAGCAATAAACGGGCAGTCATCCTCAGCCATATAACTAACAACTTTCCTCCAATTTTTATGGTGATTTTTATGCTGACTTTATAAAGTTTCATGTTTTACTTTCCAGATTTCATCGTGTGCACTCAATGCACCCCAGGAGTGTTGTTAAGCAGTTTTAATTTTCCAAGAAGTATTTCTCTGCCTTTCCTTTCCACTAAAGCATAGCTAAGACATTGGAAAAGGCCCCCAAAGCAAGTTTTCTGTACAGTGTGTACAATCTGGACCAAAACATTCACGAAGGAATTGACTTAAGGAGAACTTCCGAATCATGGCTAGAGCCCCCACCACCCATGATGGAGTTAGAGAGTACGTCTATGGTGATACAGGGCCAAATAAGTAAATTCCAGAGTAACAAAATTAACTTTGTAATAAAAGACTATTTGATTATTCAGAGAAAAGGGAGCAGGTGTTTGGTAAGATGCCAGAGAAATTCCTTAATTACCAGCCAAGTCCAAAAGGAAATAAATGATCAAATCAATTAACTCATTATTTATTATTTACTCTGTGATTAAACTTACAGATAAAGCTTCTAACAATACTAAGGGGAAGTTGGGGAAAGAAGAGTTCCAGGTTGGTTTCTTAGCCCAATGCAAATCTGCCCTAATCGTCATTCCTAAAATGCACACACATATTATTTCAGGAAGGATTGCACCAATCAACTGAAAAAACAGGAGACAATAAGTTAAAATAGCAACAGCTAACCTTTTCAGAGTACCTTCCACGTGCCTAGAACTGTGCAAGAAGTTGGATACATACATCCTTCTCCATTCTCACGGAGCCATTGTGCAGTACAAGAAATCTAGAAGGATATTGGGTTCCTACCTCACATCACAGACACAAGTCCAGACAGATTAACGGATTAATTGAGAAAGGTAAACTTCTGAAACTTTCAGCAGAAAATATAAGAGAATATCTTTTTAGTTAACTATAAAAGAAAATACTCATATTCTACCACATTAAGAACCTCCTGGCCTGAGATCCTATCTGTGGACTGACTGGGTTTGGATCAGAGCTAGAAGCTGCTCTCAATTAAAAATTTGAGTTGTCAGTTCTGCAGTGGGTTGAGGTAGCAATCTGAGAGTTGGCAAAAATTTTTTAAAGTAGGTCTCTGTGGAAATCCTACTTGTATACTACAAGTAGGATTGTATACTACATAATACTATGCTTGTATTAGCTTCCAGGGTATCTGAAAAGGGTCTGTCAGGAGGGATGACTGTTTCTGCCAGTAAATGGAGCAGTGGGCAGCACAATTAAGAGAATACGGAAAAGAAGTAAGAACTTATTTTTCAAAAACATCAAAAATAAAGTAAAAAGCCAAGCTATGAACTAAAAGAAGATATTTGCAACATAAATCCGACAAAGGATAAGTATGCAGAATATATAAAGAACTCCCATAAACCAATGCAGAAAAGACAACCTAATAGATAACTGAGCAAAAAACCCAAGCTGGAATTTCGTAAGAGAGGAAGAAAGAATGACCCTTAAGCACATGAAGAGCTGCTGTCTTTCTGATAATCAGAGATATATACACAAATTAAGATACCAATGAGATATCATGTATACCCACTGGCTTGGCAAAATTAAGAATTCTTACTATATCAAAAACTGGGAAAGATGCAGAACAACACAAATGCTTATACCCTACTGGATGGCATTAAACAGGCACATCCACTTTAGAAAACAATTTAACATCATCTTATAAAATGGAATATCCAAATACCCTGAAGCCCAGCTGATACAGTTTGGATGTCTGAGTTCTCCAAATCTCATGTTGAAATGTGATCCCTGATGTTGGAGGTGGAGCCTAAGGGGAGGCACTTGGGTCATGGGGGTAGATCCCTCACAAATGGCTTGGAGCCCTCCCTATGGTAATAAGTGAGTTCTCACTCTGTTGGTTCTGTTAGTTTACCAGTTAGCTCTGTTACAGTTGGTTGTTTAAAGGAGCCTAGCATCTCTTCCTCTCTCTCTTGCTCCCTCTCGCCATTTGACATGCCTGCTCCCTCTGCCTTCCATCTTGAGTAAAAGTTCCCTGAAGCCTCACCAGAAGCCAAGATGTTGGTGCCATGCCTGTACAGTCTTCAGAACCATGAGCCAAATAAACCTCTCTTCTTTATAAATTACCCAGTCTCAGATATTCCTTTGTAGCAATGCAAAATGGACTAACACACCAACAATTCAACTTCTACATCAATATCACAAGGAAATTCTTGCATGTGTGTACTGGGAGATGCATACAAACTTATACACAGCAGTAACACTGTTCACAGAGGCAGAAATGGTGAACAACCTAAATACCCATCATCAGGATAAAAAATTTGTGACACAGTCACACAAAGAATGTTATACAGCGTTGAAAAGAAAGGCACTGAAGTTAGACACAATAACAGGAATCAAGTTTGGAAACACAATGGGAAAAAACTGTTGCAGAAAACTATATACAACATGCTTTTAAAAATATATATATATAACTGAGAAACAAAACTAAATACAGAGAGAAAACACACATTATTTATGTAAAATATCTATTATAGAAATACTTTATATTATTATACAAAGGCAAAGGAATGATGAACTTGAAACTCAAGAGTTAGTGGTTACCTAAAAGAAGGGAGGAAAGGATTGAGTTGAAGAAGAATACTTGGGCAGATGAGCTACTAGTGGTCACATTATCCTTCCTAAACTGAATGGTGAGCTCATGCCTGTTCATTTTCTTATGTTCTATAACATATATGATTGCATATATTCTTTAATATAAACCAAATATTATATTTTTCAAATATAAGAAAAAAAGCTATTTGGATCATTTATTTGTTCTATGATTATATACAATTACAAAATTAGAAACTAACATATAAATGTTAATTTAAATTAGATAATTATATATTTAAATTATATGGAGTATTTATTATTATTCCCATTTTACTGATGAAGAAACTGAGGGTTAAAAAGGTAGGATAATTTTACACATCCAGTTAAGTGAAAGTGACAAACTAAGCTTTTCATTAACTTTAAAACCCATGCTTTAACACTATGCTATACTGTTAAGGTTTCCACCAGGGAAGAAAAAAATTAGATATAATTCACAAGGTTCAAGAATCCCTGCCTAAAACCCCATTAGTGTGCAACTCTTACAGAACTCCTACTATCATCTGTGCCTTCCATGAGTGGTGGGAAATGAGTACTATTTATTAGGATTTGTTAGCTCTAAAGACAAACTTATTTACATGTTAACATACAGTCATATTAAACAAAAGACTGAAATTCAACGAAATTTGCAATTTATAGAAAACCTACAATAAAGCATTTTGTTTTATTTTACAAATGCAAATAAAGAATCCTGGGGCAAAGTGGAAAGCCATGCCTTAGTACACATTAGGTGGGTTGAGAAATAAGTTTTCTTAAGAGTGAGGCAAAACTATTCAAGTGATAAATTAATCTGTTTTTCTAGGTTCTTTTCTTACTTGTTTTCACCTTCTGAGCTTCCTTCACTTCCCTTCAAGAGCCATGTTTCCTCTCTCACTCTAGATCTTAACCAGATGGCACTTCCTCCAAAAGAGTTCTCCACCCTAAGTCCAGGCGTACCCCTCGTCATGCTCCGTGAGAGCACTTTGCATGCTGCAGCTCAACTGCTGCTGTGCATCTTCTTCCTAGCCCACCAGCTCCTTAGGGCAGGAACCCATCTACAATAGTCCCCACTGTACCTCCAGGCACAGTATGGCAGATGGGGAGCAATAAGAAGGAATGAACAACTGAATGAAGGGATGACCACACTACTATGTAAAATCCATTCACACGAAAGGATCAGTGGGAACGCAGAATAACAGGAAGGATGTGGCACTTGGAATCAGACTGACGTGCGTTAGAATGTCCCCCCAACATCAGTTGGCTCTGATATTACTAAATATTAAGTATTTAAATATTACTAAAACCTGCCCACCTTGTGTGGTTATTAGAATTAGTGGTGATAATATGTGTGAAAATGATTCTTTCAGGTACTAATCAGTGACTTTAAACTGTAGCTGTGCATTAGAACTGCCAGGGAAGGGTCCTAGATTCTGGTTCAACTGGTCCAGGATGGGATCTGGTGATATTTTTGTAAAATCTTCCCAGATACCTTTTTTTTTTTTTTTTTTTTTGAGACGGAGTCTCACTCCATAGCCCAGGCTGGAGTGCAATGGTACAATCTTGGCTCACTGCAACCTCTGCCTCCAGGGTTCAAGCAATGCTCTGCCTCAGCCTCCTGAGTAGCTGGGATTACAGGTACCCACCACCATGCCCAGCTAATTATTTTGTATTTTTAGTACAGATGGGGTTTCACCATCTTGGCCAGGCTGGGCTTGACTGACCTCATGATCCATCCGCCTCGGCCTCCCAAAGTGCTGAGATTACAGGCATGAGCCACCGTGCCCAGCCCTCAGATACTTTTATTGTACAGGCAAGTTTCAGAACCTCTCCACAGGACAGAAGCAAGTAAGGAAATAACATCTGCAGAGCCTTGCTGTGTCCAACACTCAGTTGCCACACATTATATTATTTAATACCCACACACACACAAAGAGTGGGTACTGCTTCCCCCTTACCAAGCAGAAGTTATTCTGTTGTTGTTGTTGTTGTTGTTGTTGTTGCTGTTGAGGACAGTCCAGACTGCAGTGCAGTGGCTCAATCACAGCTCACTGCAGCCTCGGCCTCCTGGGCTCAAGCAATCCTCCCACCTCAGCCTCCCAAGTAGCTGGGACTACAGATGCATGTCACCACACCTGGCTAATTTTTGTATTTTTTGTAAAGATGGTTTTGCCATGTTTCCCAGGCTGATCTCAAGCTCCTAGGCTCAAGCAATCTGCCAGCCTCAGTCTCCCAAAGTGCTGGAATGACAAGCGTGAGCCACCACACCTGGCCACAGTGGTCATTCTTCATCAACCCTTTTCCTTCTCCCTCTCAATCATGTCAATTTTCTTCAAAAAAGAGATAGCTAAACTTTCAGACAAGTCACCAGAGGTAAATGTGTTCAAAAGCTCTATGTGTATGTGAGGCGTGTGTGTGTGACAGAGAGACAGAGATAGAGAAAGAAATGAAAGAGGAAGAGAGAAGGAACTGGGCAAGAGGCAAGAGAATGACTCCTTTTTCCATCAGAGAGTTCAGCAGCTTCAATGCTGTGGTTGATTCCTTAACATCAAAGCTATATAGGAACTTGTTTCCAGTTCCAGTTGTTGCTGCTGACTGGTCCTGTAATTTCTAGCAGGCACAAAGCATGTTAAAATCCTCAACAACAAAAATCATTAAGAGAAGTCTGGGTTCATCCTTTGTTTAACCCTAAAACAATTAAATGTGTCAGGTGCCCATGCATTGGCCCATTTGCTCCTTCTGCACATGAATTCCCACTAACATCAGTCCCAAGAGGGAGGAAAAAGGGGTCAGAAACATGGCTGCCTGGTCAAGAGGCCACAGGCCTGGAGGAGGTACTGAATTAAATGGCCTCTAGGCCCCTCAACTCCAATCCTCTACAAAAAGCCTTTGTGCATTGCTAACACTAGGCTGGAAAGGAGAAAGAAGAAACAATCCCAAGTTCCACGAGGAGGGCTTCTAGTTCTTTCTACTTGCAGCAATCAGGCATAATTTTAAAGCTAGCCATCTCAGCAATAAAAAGGAATCCACAAGTGATAAGATACAACCACATAAATGAATCTCAAAATGTTATGCTGACTAGAGGAAGCCAGACACAGTAAGTACATACTGTGTGATTCCATTTATATGAAATGCTAGAATAGGCAAAAACCAGTCTATAGTGGGGGTGGGGGAAGGATGGTGGTTGCCTGGAGTGGGGAGGGGCAAGAGACATAACAGAAGCTTCTGGGGAGATGGTAATGTTCTATGCCTTGATAGAGGATGGGGTAAAAATGCATGCAGTTGTCAAAACTTAGCAATGTACACTTAGGATTTGTGCATTTCATTATGAAATTTTACATCAAGAGAAATAATTGAAAACAAATATGGTTAATAATATATTAATGACATGCATGCTAAAATCTTTACGACTAGTATACTAAAGTCAGCAATTTGCTTTGAAATGTATGGAGAAATAAAATGGGTCAATGGATGGATAGACAGATGGACAGACATGTGATAAACCAGGTATAATAAAATGTCAATTGTAGAATCCAGGTGGTAGATACTTGTGTGTCTACTGTACAAGTCTTTCAACATTTCTGTATATTTCAAATTTTTTATAATAAAATGAGGGAGGGGGGAGTTAGCCATATAGAAGGTAGGTGGGTGAATAAGGTAAGCTAATTTCTAAGAAAAAATCACAGAAGCTACTGGCATCCAGGCATCCACTGGGGTTTAATGCAGCGTGAGCTACTCAGACAAAAGAAAAAAGGAAAGATTACAAAATTGAGGATAACAGTAACACAGTAATAATTTGTTGAACCACTACTATACACCAGAGGTATATGCTAGACACTCACATGCTATCTGGTCTTACCATCACAACTTCCCTGCAAGGTAGGCAGGCATATCACCATTTTATAGATAAGCAAACTGAAACTCAGAATGGTACAGGAACTTATCCAAGGCTAGAATTTGAAACCGGCTCTACCAACCTCAATAGAAAAAGAACCAACACTGCTTCCCTCTTGCAAAGGTCGGGACTGTGCCAAAGGTTCAGGCATGGCACAGCAGCCACAGCTACCCAGCAACGCCACCTATCATGCAGTAGGAAGCCACCCTCTTGGTAACAGCATTGACACTTGCACTGACACCCTGTCGCTTCATTCTCCCAAAAGCCCGGTGGGGTCTCCTACACGCAATCCTCTTCCCTCTTTTCTTTTTGCCACAAGGAGAACTTACCCAGCAGGGATTTAGACATCATCTCCATCCACATGCTCTTAATAACAAATAATGCAAAGTAGTTCATTCAGTGCCATCCAGCAGCTTTCCAGCCCAGCTTCTAGTCTACAGAGGCCAGAAAACTAGAAGCTGCATTTCACTGACTCCCTTGCAGCTAGATTCTTCTAAGCAGACACACTCATGCAAGATCTGAGAGTGAGAGGGAAACAACAGGAGGCAGTAGCCATAAACCGGAAGGTCAGAACTTCTGGTCAGATGGTGACAAGTGTATTTGATTCCTTGGAGCAGGTATAGCAGATGTTTTGAAGTTTGGCCTCTAGTGTCACCAGTCCTAAGGCAGAAGTGGGTTATATCCATGCTATAGATGGGAACTGGTTAGAGACAGGCTGTGTTGTTCCTGAACATGTAGCATTGATCTTGGTTCTCCCAGAAATACTGCAAAACTCTAATAAATCCCTGGCTACTTACACTGCTTAGAAGGAATCTACTGTTTGTAACTAATATCCTTACCAGCACTCCTTCTAAATGGCTCTGATCCTGCCTCCCACATTTTGAGCCTATATAAATGCCTGCCAGAGAGTAAAACTCTTCAGTACAGGACACTCCCAGTTTCCACATTAGAGGGAGGGCAAAGGAGGACAAGGAGAGTTGGGGGGACATCCTACAATCCATCAGGTTCTATTAATATCAATATGTGCAGGGTCTCCCAGAAAAGCAAACCGGGCAAAGCTTTCCAAGTGTCCCAGGTAAGAGGGACAACAGAGCACATAAAAATGAGGGCCTTTTGGCCAGGCGTGGTGACTCACCCCTGTAATCCCAGCACTTTGGGAGGCCAAGGCAGCTGGATCACCTGAGGTCAGGAATTCAAGACCAG
>NW_012119154.1:4555121-4567371 GCF_000951035.1 Colobus angolensis palliatus
GCCACCACGCCTGACGAATTTTTGTATTTTTAGTAGAGAGGGGGTTTCACCATGTTGGCCAGGCTGTTCTCAAACTCCTGACCTCGTGATCTGCCCACCTCAGCCTTCCAAAGTGTTGGGATTACAGGCGTGAGCCACCGCACCCGGCCAGATTCCTGTTTCTAAAAACGCATCTTTAGAGTCACATTGTATAGAGTGACAATGAAGTATGGTCATTTGTTTCTTGGTTTATTGTGTGTGCACCAGCTAAGAAGGAAGAAAAAAATTAAACATGTGCTACGATTTAGCCGTTGTAGCCATTTGCAAGGAGGGGGTGCAGTAACTCTCAGGCCACCAGAATACTCTTGTGACCACCATGTCAACTTAGAGCTAAAGCGTGACTTTGCCACTAAATATCCTCCAGCCCCTGAATAGCCAATTACCTGATTTACTTTAGCTCTGGCCTGATTTCCACTAATATTTAGAGCTGAAGTAAATAATGAGTGAATTATTACTCTTGCAATTGAAAAAAGTTAAAAATGCACAAAATGACAGTACACCTCACAAATTAGTCCTTAAAAATACCTTCCCTGACAAATCTAGTTTGTATGTTTTAGGCCCAGTAGATCCAATGTAGTAACAACGGTCAGATATATGGGTGTGTTATGCTTTTTAATACTATCAACTGGTATTGCGCACATCAGGACTTCACAGAGGTACATATGCAGGAGGACAAAACTCAAAAGAAATGCACAAAAATCAGTAACAGTTGTATTAGGATGGGAGGACAAGGGCCCATTTTTTTCCCAAAAGCAGTCTTTATATTTGTTATATCAACTTTTCAATAACACAAAGCATCTTTCTCACCATGGATGCTACATTTCAACTGAGATGTTTATGTTTTGAATACTGGATTCTTCTCTTCCTCACACAAGAGCCAAGGGTGTTTCGGCTATGTGTTCCAAAAGCCTCTGAACTAGAGATCAGACCTTTGAGCCAAATCCAGCCCACCACTTATTTTAGCAAATAAGGTTTTATTGGAACAGAGCCATGTCTATTTGTTTACATATTGCCTAGGGCTGCTTTCATGCTGCCACGGCAGAGTTGAATTATTTACTCTGACTCTACAAAAAAACCTTTCTAACCCCTGTACTAAACCAAAGAGTAAGCACTCCAGCACATGGAAAACTCATTAATGCACCATGGAAGTGACTCCCAAAGGTCAAATGTCATCTCTAAAGGGTCAGGGCCCTAGAAGACACTTCCAGTAATTGTGGTCCAAAGTAGCAGTTCAAGAGTGGAGAAGCACGCAATGGAATCACACAGGCTGCATCTGCTAACACGCCAAAGTCCAGGCAAGAACAACTCTCAATAAAAGAGCACTCTGTCCTAAACAACTGCTACGAGGTATCGGCTCACAGAGAAAAGTCTCACATTTTTAATGCAGTCTAACCAAATTTAGCCAGGTGCCTTCCTGAATTTATAAGTCCACCTTCTCTTTTTGCAGCACTACAAACAGTGTACTATTTACTGATAGATCAGAAGCAGTCCTAAAGGCCAGTTCTTTATTCATGACCTGGAAAATAAAATAAAAGCAACTTTGGCTGCTGAAAACTACTATTAAACCCAGTCTCTTTGCTATATATCAGAGGAAATTAGCATGAGACTCAGAGATAAGATATCCCAAACACGATCTTTTAATACCCCAGGATCCCTGGGTTCAAGGAAAAGCTCTCTGCACATTTTGAAGTTTTCTCCATTACTCAAAGCAGCTAATAAATAAGCCAGAACATCAGATGAGTCCCAGGGCATCAGCTAGATAATGAGAAGCCAGCGGGTATTCTTTGCTATGTAACAAAACACAAGGCAAAAAGACCGTTTTTAGCATCACCTTTCTGGAGTTTTTCCAAAACTGAGAAGCACATTCTGTTTCTCGTTCTAACTCAGCGACAAACTCCATGTGTAACTTTGAAGTAAATGTCATCGATTTGACACAGTTTCCTCACCTGTGAAACAGAAGTTGGGCAAGTTCACCTGAGCACCTTCAAGGCCTCAGAATAATGCTCTATGAAAGGAAATGTGAGCCTCCCTCTCCCCTTGTCTAGGTTATTTTGGTTTATTGTGAAAAACACTTCCAGAAAAAGGATACAGGAAAAATGCCAAGATTATTCCTGGATTGTGACATGTACTGTGCTACTTAAAATCAGGTTCTCTCAAATGCAGAGAATGAAAGTTGCCTATCAGTGAAGAAAAATGAAACTCTCCCTCTTGGGTCTGACCGACTCCACTGGAAAAAATGTTCTTCCAAACTCCCTGAGGCAGGGAAGACTATTTTAGCACTTTGCTGAGTGCTTAAGAAATTACAGAGGGCCGGGCGCAGTGGCTCAAGCCTGGAATCCCAGCACTTTGGGAGGCCAAGACGGGCGGATCACGAGGTCAGGAGATCGAGACCATCCTGGCTAACACGGTGAAACCCCGTCTCTACTAAAAAATACAAACTAGCCGGGCGAGGTGGCGGGCGCCTGTGGTCCCAGCTACTCGGGAGGCTGAGGCAGGAGAATGGCGTGGACCCTGGAGGCGGAGCTTGCAGTGAGCAGAGATCCGGCCACTGTACTCCAGCCTGGGCGACAGAGCGAGACTCCGTCTCAAAAAAAAAAAAAAAAAAGAAATTACATACAGAAAAGCTTCCATGAGCTTGAAGCAGCTCACAGTCTGGGAATGGGGCAGATAGGGAGTCTCAGAGACCCCTTCTGAACTTTTACCAGCCTCCCAAAACAGCACCTCATCCCTGGGCCCCTGGGTGCCAAAGGAATCATTCAAAATAAGGCTGGCTCCAGTCATACTCCGCTTGTCACTCAGACCCTCAGCTTCCCTCACCACGTTCAGTAATACAACGTAAAATGAAACAAACCAGAACCCTGCATTCAGGGTATTCACATGCACAGTAACAAGGGCATTTGCATCAATTAGGATTATAAGCAGACTGTGGAAATGAGATGCAATAGGGGAACCAGTTTAAATATTTTGTTGTCTGGCCAAATTCCTTATTCAGATCCAATTGACCTAAATGAGAAAGCAGGGCTAAAATGGACACCATAAGATTGCAAGCTAGTTTACATAACACAGGCCCTCCTCAGCTTAAACTATCCATTTCCAAGTAAAAGTGGAAGTTAACCCTTTCTCCTCTGTGCCTCTCTTCACAAGTTCAGAAACCAGAAGAGCATCTCTGAACCTTCCCCACTCTGGAAACTGCTGCAAGAGACTGTGCAACCCTCTTCCCCTTCAAGGTCATCAGCCATGTGCCATCCGTGCCCCCGCCCCACCCCATGAATGCTCACCACCAGGAGAGAATTATCAGCACTCTCTCTTACAGAAAAACCATCCTCTTTATCCTCTTTAATCCTTATTCCTCCTTTAAAAGGGGAAATAGATTACAAGGTCTAAAAAAACTGACCTACAAAGGGTTAAAACCAAACTGCTTGGACCCCAAAGCTGCCTGAAAAATGGTGTAAACCACCTAGCAGCTCACAAATTCCCTAAGGGACCTCCCTCTGTCAATGTTTAACCAAGAAGCTACAGCTTATTTTTTTTTTTTAACTTGCCAGAGCCATTCTACATCAAATATTCTTCATGTGCAACCCATTCCATAAATAATGAAGCTAGTCTACAACAAATCAAGTTCTGAGGCTCTCCAAACCCACTCTTTGGCGCAACAATCAAATACGGAGCACCTCTTAAGCAAACACCAGCCCAGCACTGTCCTTGGGGTGAGGCTGGATCACGAGTCACCAAACAAGAACGTGGTGGGAGAACCTAAATGTGAGGGATCTGCAGTGCCCAGGAAGCCAGGGAAGGCTTCAGGAGAAAAGTGAGCTCCCAGAGCTCAGAAAGCTAGTGTCTGATTTTATTTTAGTAGACAGATACTATTTTTAAAATTTAAAATATCATTAAAAAGGCTGTGCATGTGTTGGAGTAGGGGGGACATGGGAACTCTATACTTCCAATTTTGCTGGGACCCTAAAACTGCTCTATTTAGAGAGTGTGTGTGTTAATGATACTAATAATGCTGGGAGGGGCTGGGCTAATTATTGGTGTCTTTTGACATTTGTGTTTTATTTATTTATTTTTTAGAGACAGGTTCTCACTCTATTGCCTAGGCTGGAGGGCAGTGGTGCAATCATAGCTCACTACAGCCTCGAATTCCTGGGCTCAAGCCATCCTCCCACCTCAGCCTCCTATTAAATTTCATTTTAAATTGTATATATCCTAGGGTATAATTATAATCTTTATGGAAATTAATGTACACCAGATGTTCCTGTTATATTTCTAAAAGTTCCCTTTCAAGATAATTGCTATTAATTACATTTAAATAAGTTCTCTAATTTTGGCATCACCAATTTTGTTTAGGGTTTTTTTAGGAGTTTTTTTTTTTTTTTTTTGGTGGGGGGGGGGTTTGCTTTTTTTTTTTTTTTATTTTTTTTTTTTTTGAGATGGAGTCTCGCTCTGTCACCCAGGCTGGAGTGCAGTGGTGCAATCTTAGCTCACTGCAACCTCCATCTCCCAGGCTCAAGCAATTCTCCTCCCTCAGCCGCCTGGGTAGCTGGGATTACAGATGCCCACCACCACGCCCAGCTAATTTTTTTGTATTTTTAGTAGAGATGGGGTTTCACTATGTTGGTCAGGCTGGTCTTGAACTCCTGACCTCAGGTGATCTGCCCACCTTGGCCTCCCAAAATGCTGGGATTACAGGTGTGAGTCACCGCACCCGGCCGGCATCACCAGTTTTGGATTTGAGGTCCTGTAGCCTACTATTAACACAGATAACAACTATAATTCTGTTGAATACATGATTTTCTAAGCCAATAATAACAATAAAGTTATTATTTCATGGGTATAGTTTCAGTTAGGGATGATGAAAAAGTATTGGACATGAAGAATGGTATTGGTTTCACAACAGTGTGAATATACTTATGCCACCAAACTGCACACTTACAAATGGTTAAAATGGTAAACTTTATGTTCTACATACTATAAAAGTAATGAAACACTATTTTTTTTTTTTTTTGAGATTTCACCATCTTTAAATGGGAATCAACATAGGAAAAGTGCCATAAATACTCTGACTGATTCCAGGGGGCCTTTACCAGCAAGTAATGTAGTTAGGGTTTCAGTCACTCCCACTACACTAAGTTGTAATGCAAGCTCCCGGAGACAAAACTTTTCCATTTGGCTCTTTTCACAAAGACCACAGGAGCACATAAAGGCTTGTCTAGGGGAGCAAATCCAAATCTCTTGGGTGCAAGGTACATGCACAATGGGAAAAGACAAGGCCAAAATCACTGCTGCTTTGGTAGCATTCACTAAACAAATACTGAGTACCTACTACGTGCCAGGCACTGTGCCAGAACTTAGGTCTAATGCCTGTTCTCCTAGATCTTGCAATACAATGACTTGCTTTCAATCGAAAGACTTCGCTTATGCGGCAATTTCAAATAATATTACAGGAAGTGGTGTGACTACTGTTTCTCAAAGGAGCCATGTGTTTCCTTGTTTTCTGTTTTTTTAAATGTGTACTTTGAAATGACTCAAACTTACAGAAGAGTTGTAAGAATATGACAAAGAACTCCTCTATCTCCCTTCGCACAGATTCAACAATTATTGATGTTTGCATATATCTGCTTTATCATGCCCTCTAGCCATCTCTCCCTCCCTTCTCTCCCTTCCCCATCCTTCCTTCCTTTCCTCCCCTCCATCCACATCCATCTATCTCCCTCCCTTTCTCTCACCTTCCCATCCCCTTCTCCCTATGTAAAGTGTTTCCTCAACCATCTGAGAATGAGTTGTAGACATCTCTCTTTATTCTGAAATATTTCATATTTATGTATTTTCCAAGAACAAGGACATTCTCTTATAGAACCATATGACGATCAAGTTCTCACAGTTTAACATGGATTAAATAGTATTACTTAATACTTAAATGCTTCCAGTTCTTCAAATGATGACAGGAGGAGTGATGCACAGATTCTAAAACACTGATTTGAAGGCTCACTCCTCAAACACCAAATGGACTGAAGAGACAACCTGTAGAGACACACCCACCGAGGAGGCGCCTGGCTCACTCCCTTGCTCTCCACAGGACATTTCCTAGAGGACTCCAGGCAGGAGAAAATTCTCATTAAAATTCCTTCCCTTATTACTTAATGAAGCTCTCTAACTGGAACAAATCACATTTAACCTGATTTCTCCAAGATATGACTTAATCCTATTTAATTTTGTTCCATAGTCATGAAGTCTCTGGATAAAAATACTTTCTCATAATAAAATTCAGCAGCATCACCTTCCACACCCTCCCGATTTTTTTTTTTTTTTTCAATCTCAAACTCCTGGGCTTAAGCCATCCTCCCACCTAAGCCTCCCGAGTAGCTGGGACTACTGCCATGCATGACCATACCTGGCCCCAATTAGAAATTGTTCTAATCCCAGTAGCCCTCCTGCTCAGCATCTTCCACTTAAAGCAATATTTCCAAAGCACATCCAAACCAAGAGGGAACATCCTGGGAGACACAGGTAAATCTCCCTATTGAGATGGAGGTGGATGAGCCTGGGTTGTCTAATGATTCCTTCAATATAGCTGTCAGATGTTTCTCCAATGATTCCATCTACCCAGCACTCTTTTTTGGTTTTTGATTGTTTGATACAGGGTCTCACTCTGTCACCCAGGCTGGAGTACAGTGGCTTGATCTCGACTCACTGCAACCTCTGCCTCCCAGGTTCAAGCAATTCTCCTGCCTCAGCCTCCTGACTAGCTGGGACTACAGGTGTGCACCACCACACCTGGCTAATTTTTGTATTTATGGTACAGACAGGGGTTAGCCATGTTGTCCAGGTGAGTCTCGAACTCCTGGCCTCAAGTGATCTGCCCGCCTCGGCCTCCCATATGGATGGGATTACAGGTGTGAATCACAGTGCCCTGGCCTACCCAGCACTCTTAATGGGTAAGCAGTGGTCTCAGAACCTCTTTGATCAGCATCCATCCACTCATTAGAACCAATACATATTTCCTTAGATCAATCTTCACTTGACGAGGTAAATAACATATTTACATTAAGTCTGAATTGGAGTCAATTAAATTGTCTGAAAAAGCATCTCCAAGTAGTCCTGAAGCTGATTTTTAGGCATTTACCTAAAATAATGATATGTGTGCCTCTTAAAATGAAATAAACACCGTGGCCTGAAATATTTGTGTGTTGTCAAAAAATGAACAAACAGCAAGTTCTCATGGCTTCTCATTTGACTGACTTCATGTAGCAATACTCAGGAAAACTAAATGTAAAAATAAGTTAGTCTGTAAAATAACACACAACTTCAGGGGAAAATCTGAATATGAATGGCTTATGAGCAGAGGGTATACTTTCTTTTCAGACCACGGCTCCAAAATTATCAAATAAAATTTTTTAAAATCAGTCATGATATAGAACTGAATAACATTATCAACCAACCAAATCAAACTGACACTTATAGCACAAGTCATCCAATGACAATCAAATACATATTCTTTCAAGTATACATGGAACAGTCATCAAGATAGAACATATTCAATGTCATAAAACAACTCCTAAAAAATGTAGGCCAGGCAGCTGGGCACGGTGGCTCACGCCTATAATCCTAGCACTTTGGGAGGCCAAGGTGGGTGGATAACGAGGTCAGGAGATCGAGACCATCCTGGCTAACACGGTGAAACCCCGTCTCTACTAAAAATACAAAAAAACTAGCCAGGTGTGGTGATAGGTGCTTGCAGTCCCAGCTACTCAGGAGGCTGAGGCAGGAAAATGGCATAAACCCAGGAGGCGGAGTTTGCAATGAGCTGAGATTGCACCACAGCACTCCAGCCTGGGCAACAGAGGGAGACTCCGTCTCAAAAAATATATATATATATAATATATACACACATACATACATACATATATAGGCCAGGCTCGGTGGCTCATGCCTGTAATCCCAGCACTTTGGGAGGCAAAGGTGGGAGGACTGCTGGAGGCCAGGAGTTTGAGACCAGCCTGAACAACATAGCAAGACCCCATCTCTACAACAACAACAAAATTATATATGTGTGTGTGTGTGTGTGTGTATGCACACTTCTAAATAATTCATGGGGCAAAAAGAAAGTATCAAGATAAATTAGAAAATGGTTAAGCTGCACTAAAATAAAAATATAACATATCAAAATGTGTGAGTGCAACTAAAGCAGTGGTTAGAGGGAAATTTATAGCACTAAATGTTTATATTAGAAAAGAAATGACAATGTAATAATTTAAGCATCTGCCTTAAGAAACTAAAAAACTAAATATAAAAGAGTGAAAAAATAAAAAAGATTAGAATAGAAATCAATTAAATTGAAAATAGGGAAAGAATAAAAATAATAAATGAAACAAAAAGCTGATTCTTAGAAAGATCAAAGAATTGACAGACCTCTAGCAAAACTGATAAAAACAACAAGAAATAGAACAAGTTAACAGTATCAGGGAGAAGAAAAACGGACCTCATGAACATTAACAAGATAATAAGGGAATACTATAAGCAACTCTACATACCTAAATTCAACAACTTATAAAAAATGGATCACTTCCTTAAAAAGCATGAACTACTCTCAGAAGAAAACTCTCATAACAGTAAGAAAACAAACAACCTGATTGAAATCCAATTTAAAAATGGGCAAAAGACTTAGCTAAAGCTAACTTTACTAAACAGGATATCTGGATGGCAAATAAGCACATGAAAAGCTGTTTCAGTGTCATTAGCTATCATCCAATTATGAAGGAAAACCATGAGACACATTTACTAAAATGGCTAAAATTAAAATAACCATAATAGCAAGTGCTGACAAGGATGTGGAACAACTGGAACTTTCATGTGAGTATGAACAAGTTCATGGACTATCTCTGAGGGGATTTTTTTTTTAAATAAATGGTTAAAACACATTTTACTACATAAATAATAAAGACTTAAGCTGTTACTTCTGACCATAAATAACATGTTCCATGAGATAATGCAAGGCAAACCAAATCAACCTTGCACATCAAAACCAAGGTCAAGAAAAAAAAATCCCATTCCTGCACTGAGCCACCTTTCCAGCTCTGGGAAGGAATGCAGAGAGCTCATGCCACTCTAGGTTTTTTGCTTGATCGTTTTCTGTTTGTAATTGTTTGCAGCATCTCACTGTTGCAGGGAGCTTGCCACTGCCCAGGCTGGTCTCAAACTCCTGGACTCAAGTGATCCTCCCGCCCCGGCCTGTAGCCCCAGCTACTTGGGAGGCTGAGGCAGGAGGATTGCTTGAGCCCAGGAGGTTGAGGCTACAGCGAGCTGTACTTGTGCCACTGCACTCCAGCCTGGACAACAGAGCAAGACCCTATCTCAAAAAAAAAAAGAAAAAAAAAAGTTGCTTATAAACGATAATTCATTATAATTTTCCTATGTTGGAGTAATGAGGACACAAGCAATGTTTCCCACTTCATACCATTTATAAATGAAAGAGACAGTTGACATTTATATTAAGATGAAACAACTTGGCCGGGCGCAATGGCTCAAGCCTGTAATCCCAGCACTTTGGGAGGCCGAGACGGGTGGATCACGAGGTCAGGAGATCGAGACCATCCTGGCTAACACGGTGAAACCCCGTCTCTACTAAAAAATACAAACTAGCCGGGCGAGGTGGCGGGCGCCTGTGGTCCCAGCTACTCGGGAGGCTGAGGCAGGAGAATGGTGTGAACCTGGGAGGCGGAGTTTGCAGTGAGCTGAGATCCGGCCACTGCGCTCCAGCCTGGGCGACAGAGCCAGACTCCGTCTCAAAAAAAAAAAAAAGATGAAACAACTTAATAGGGAAAGGATAAAAACAGGGAAAGGATAAAAACACAGATCTCCCAAGCCTTTGGTTTAATGGTCCTTTCATAAGCTGCAAATATGCTGGCTTTACCTATCTGCTCATAGGCACACTTTCAGGCAATTTCATTGTAGTTAATCTCTGGAATTGTCTAAGAATCATTTTTATCACACCTGGGCATCTTCTAAACCAGTCTGGATGAAGCTTCAAGAATGGATGCTTCAGTGGACACATCAGAAGACTAGAATTAAGGCAAATTGGATAATGTTTATTAGATATATACTCTATTCAGTAAGTATATACGGCATACCCCAAGGTTTCTGTTTTGAATACGTCAAGTGAATTTTTGTTAATCTTTCAATGTAATTTCAAATTTACAGAGAAGTTACACAAATAATACAACTATTTACTACTGAAGAACTATTAACATTTCACCACAGTTGCTTTATTATTTTTTCTTTCTGTGTATATTTCTTTCTGTAAATAGCCAACATAATGCCCCTTTACCCTTAAATACTTCCGTGTGTAAATGTTAAAACCAAATACTTGACATGGACACAGCACTATTATCAAATCTGTAGACTTTTTTTTTTTTTTTTTTTTTTTTTGAGATGGAGTCTCGGTCTGTCGCCCAGGCTGGAGTGCAGTGACCGGATCTCAGCTCACTGCAAGCTCCGCCTCCCGGGTTCACGCCATTCTCCTGCCTCAGCCTCCCGTGTAGCTGGGACTACAGGCGCCTGCCACCTCGCACGGCTAGTTTTTTGTATTTTTTAGTAGAGACGGGGTTTCACCATCTTAGCCAGGATAGTCTCGATCTCCTGACCTCGTGATCCGCCCGTCTCGGCCTCCCAAAGTGCTGGGATTACAGGCTTGAGCCACCGCGCCCGGCCAAATCTGTAGACTTTATACAAATGTTGCCAATCATAATAAGGTCATTTATAGAAAAAAAATCGGATCACAAGTTACATTTAGTTGTTACACAAAAGAATTCAAAGTCTTAAACTAAGAAACAAAGCAAAAATAAAAAAGGGAACAAAACAAAAATATTAAAAACACCAATAACCCTACAATGCTGGAAAGGAAAAGGAAGCAAGCCTTCAGATAAACAGAAATTCAGACCATTCCATGACATGAATCACTGCAATTTAGTTTCATCCAAGTTAGGCCATGTTTTGCTTCTATTTTTGAAGGGAGAAAAAAAAACACTTTATCCAGACTTAACCTTGATTTCCCCAGATACAAGTTTGGTCTTCTTTCTTTGATACAAAGATTTTCTGAAGAATATCTCTATGTTCAACCCATAACAATGGCCTATCCTATTAACATGAGAAAATAAACCATGACATTTTGGCTTTTAAGACCATCTTCCTGCATTTTAGCTGACTTCGAAGTAATCATGTAAACTGATCTTTGACAGAAAAATTCCAGTTACAGGAAATTCCAAATTAACTAAACAACTATAATAGTGTTATGCTGTACTTTGGGCCAAGGTATCAGCTGCAGACTTCTCATAAAAAGAAAAAGGCACTCATCAGCCAAGCTAATAAAAATTACCACAAAGAAATTTGCTGGAACAAAGCGAGGAATCCATATGAAATGCTATATAATGAATGTACAACAAATGCTCTCTCAACGGCACGTACTAGCACAAATGGGTTTTTGTTCTGTTAAACTTTTTAGACACCAGGCCACTAAATGAGTCTGCTGGAGAACATACACAGAAAAGTTCTGTGCTGTGTGGTTAGCCAAGGGGATCAGGAAGCCCATTGTTAAGGTATTAGTAATAGGGTGGAACTCAGATACACAAGAATCCCAAAAGCAAAGTACATTCCGCAAACGCATGATCCTATTTCAGCCAAAGTCCACACTCTGAGGTTAATGAATTGGGAGGCCTCTGCATAAATCAAGACATGTGTCAGCACTTACAAATAATCACAGGGCCGAGGAACCCCCTCATCCATCCCCTAAACACTCAGGCAGAGAAAGGACAGGCCAGGCAAGGAAAGTCATTCCTAAGGACCAGCCCAGAGGTGGCAAGAGTTGGCAAGGTTGTCTAAAGAGAAAGCTCTAAACACACAGCTCTGGAATAGTTAGGGTTTTGGAAGAGGAAAAACCACCAAACGCAATCCACGCACAGAAAGATATTCTGCCCAAAGGAGGGCTACAACATCACTCATTAAAACAAGGGGCCTCGCTGGGCGCGGTGGCTCACGCCTGTAATCCTAACACTTTGGGAGGCTGAGGTGGGCGGATTACTTGAGGTCAGGTGTTCAAGTAATGAGGTCAGATTACTTGGGCCAGACTACTTGATTACTTGAAGCCAGGTCAGCCTAGCCAACATGGTGAAACCTCGTCTCTACTAAAAATACAAAAAAATTAGCCAGGCGTGCCGGC
>NW_012119154.1:4567748-4579534 GCF_000951035.1 Colobus angolensis palliatus
GGTAGGAGACCAAGTTCTTTCCAGAGAAGTTAAAGGAAAACACACTTTGGAGTCCGAAAATTCCCTGCTCCACAATTTATTAACTGTGCAGTTTATGTCACTCTAGGCCTCAACATCTTCATCTGTAAAATTGTGATTATACCTGGATCAATTGGGGTTAGATCTGACTGAGACTTGGGGCTTGCAAAAGAAGCGTATTCCTCCCCCTCCCCCCAGGGAAAATTCCAGAGGTTGCAGCTAGGATTTATGAGGTGACTTTGATCCACAAAGTCCTGAGGCCAGATTTCTTCTGTCTTGATGGCCTTCATCCCAGTCACCTTAAGGTTCAAGATGGCTGATGGAACTCCAGCCATCATTTCTGTATTCTAGTTTTGGCCAGTATGTCTGTATTCCAACAAGAAAGGAAAAGGTAGGAAGAGTACACAGAAGGTTCCAGGAAATTACTATGTGACAGCTCTGCACTTACATCCAGATTATAATCTCATCGCCATCCTGGTTGCAAGGAGAGACAGGACTAGCTGGATTTCCTAGGCCAACTAAGAATCCCTAAGCCTAGCTGGGAAAGTGACCGCCTCCACCTTTAAACACGGGGCTTGCAACTTAGCTCACACCCGACCAATCAGCTAGTAAAGAGAGCTCACTAAAATGATAATTAGGCAAAAACAGGAGATAAAGAAACAGCCAATCATCTGTTGCCTAAGAGCACAGCAGGAGGGACAATGATCGGGATATAAACCCAGGCATTCGAGCCAGCAATGACTACCCTCTTTGGGTCCCCTCCTTTTGTATGGGAGCTCTGTTTTCACTCTTCACTCTATTTCACTCTATTAAATCTTGAAACTGCACTCTTCTAGTCCATGTTTGTTACAGCTCAAGCTGAGCTTTCACTCGCCATCCACCACTGCTGTTTGCCACTGCTGACTTCCATAGCTCTGGATTGGGCAGGGTGTCCGCTGTGCTCCTGATCCAGCGAGTCGGCCATTGCCACTCCCAGTCGGGCTAAAGGCTTGCCGTTGTTCCTGCACAGCTAAGTGCCTGGGTTCGTCCTAATCGAGCTGAACACTAGTCACTGGGTTCCACGGTTCTCTTCCGTGACCCACGGCTTCTAATAGAGCTATAACACTCACCGCATGGCCCAAGATTCCATTCCTTGGAATCCGTAAGGCCAAGAACCCCAGGTCAGAGAACACGAGGCTTGCCACCATCTTGGAAGTGGCCGGCCACCATCTTGGGAGCTCTGGGAGCAAGGACCCTGGTAACAGGAGGAGGGATGAATATACAGTTTTATTTTTGACAGCCATGTATCCAGCTAAAAACTGGGGTCTATAGCTAAAGGAAAAGGGGAGAATGGATAGCTTTGCAACACCCACCTCCGTCTCATTTTAAGGATTAAATTGGATAATATGTGTAAAGTGTCTGATGCTTCATGGACCCACAAACACACAGCGCCGGTGTCACCCTTGTGGTAACACAGACATTTTGTGATCTGTGGTCTCAGTGGCTTAAGAGGTTCTTCAGGGCCAGGCGCGGTGGCTCAAGCCTGTAATCCCAGCACTTTGGGAGGCCGAGGCGGGCGGATCACAAGGTCAGGAGATCGAGACCATCCTGGCTAACACGGTGAAACCCCGTCTCTACTAAAAAATACAAAAAACTAGCCGGGCGAGGTGGTGGGCGCCTGTAGTCCCAGCTACTTGGGAGGCGGAGGCAGGAGAATGGCGTAAACCCGGGAGGCGGAGCTTGCAGTGAGCTGAGGTCGGGCCACTGCACTCCAGCCTGGGCGAGAGAGCGAGACTCTGTCTCAAAAAAAAAAAAAAAAAAAAGAGGTTCTTCAGAAAGTAGCCTTTTTTAGCCTAGTCTGTCTTTTACAGTCTCATCTCTGGCCACACTCCACATACAACCTGCATTCAAGTCATACTAAACCGATCTCCTTTCATGCCTCCAAACATTTGTACTCACAGAGCCTTCTACCAGGGACGCCCTGCTGAAGCCCTTGTCTGCAGGATGAACTCTTCAACATTCTAGAAGGTCTTCCTCCACCTGCCACTTCTGCCCTTTATTCCCAAGTGGAGCTGCTGCTACCACTCCCAGGTGCTTCCTCTGCAGTAGCACTCACCACCTGTACTGTTGCATCTAATGAGTTTTTTTTTTTTTTTTTTTTTGAGACGGAGTCTTGCTCTGTTGCCCAGGCTGGAGTGCAGTGGCACAATCTCGGGTCACTGCAACCTCTTCCTTCTGGGTTCACGCGATTCTCCTGTCTCAGCCTCCCGAGTAGCTGGGATTACGGGCGTGCACCACCATGCCCAGCTAATAGTTGTATTTTTAGTAGAGACAGGGTTTTGTCATGTTGGCCAGGCTGGTCTCAAACTCCTGACCTCAGGTGATCCACCCACCTCAGTCTCCCAACGTGCTGGAATTACAGGCGTGAGCCACCACACCTGACCCTAATGAGTGCTTTCCATGTGCCAGCCATCGTCCTAAAGCCTTTACACACAGCTTCTCAGCTGATCCCCAAAACTCTATGACACAGACACCATATTATTCCCATTTTACAGATAAACTGCGACACAGAGGTCAAATAGCTTGTCCAAGGTAAAGAATAGAGCTGGGATTTAAAAATAGGCTACTGGACCTCAGAATCTACACTCTTAGCCACAACACTGGACTGCCTCAACTACTTGCATAAGAAATCTAAATGTAATTATAGAGAAGGGATGATCAAACTACATCTCACAGACTATATCAGCCCACCTCCAGCTTTTATAAATAAAGTTTTATTAGAACACAGATACATACACTTATTTACAAAGGAGCACCCGGTAGTTGCCATGAAGACTGTATAGCCCACAATCTAACCTACTTACTATCTGGCCCTTTACAGAAAAGTCTGCTCCCCTCTGTTATGGACTGTCAGCTCCTTAAGGTAGGGCCTGTGCTTATTCCCTCCTGTCTCCTGCTTCTCACATGGCATTTGGCATATACATATAAAGCGCTAAAAAATATCTGGGATATAAAAATTCCACCAGGCATAATTTCACGCAAAGAGGAATGTGTTTGGGGGATGGTGCTGCCACCTCACTCAGGGCTTAGAAAGTTTCCCAATTCTGGGCCAGGCACAGTGGCTCACACCTGTAATCCCAGCACTTTGGGAGGCCAAGGCAAGAGGATCACCTGAGGTCAGGAGTTCGAGACCAGCCTGACCAACACGGTGAAACCCGATCTCTACTAAAAATACAAAAACTAGCCGGGTGTGGTGGCAGGCACCTGTAATTCCAGCTACTTAGGAAGCTGCGGCAGAAGAATCGCTTGAACCCAGGAGGTGGAAGTTGCAGTGAGTGGAAACCATGCCACTGCACTCCAGCCTGGGCGACATAGCCAGACTCTGTCTCGAAAAGAAAAAAGAAAGTTTCCCGACTCTGTCCAGACTCTACTCAACAACTGAAAGGCCCAGGTAAACTGTAGCAGTGGTTTTCACCGCATTGTTAGCAGCCCACACAGATGATGGAGTGAGAACTGCAGAGACGGCTGAGTGAGGATCATTTGCATCAGTCACCTAATCCACTCGATTGCCCTGAACACAAGGCCAGAACACAGCCCCCAGTTCCACCCACACATAAGGAGAACTTGAACCCCACCACTTTCCAAAATACGTCCAATCCCACCCACCCACCTCATGGCAGCCTGCAGAGGCCACAAGGCTGGCTGTGCAGATAAACACTTAAAACATCCTGGAAAAAGTGACTAAAAACTGATACTGGTTGCTTTTCAACTCTTTGTATTTTCATCAATATATTTATAGAAAGGGACTAAACCACACAAAAACATAAATAGTCTCCTAAAAACTACACCACCAAAAGAAAAGATTATTCATGTTGCAAATGCCTTCTCTGACCTTCAAGGAACAGACTTGCAACAAAAGACCATATATTATGTTTCCTAATTTTATCATTATTATTGATATCATTGCATGAGGCACAAATAAAGCACTTTTTGGGCTGTGACCATATTCAATCCAGTCTAGGTTACCAAAATTCAAATTTTGGATGGTTTTCTTTTCAATTCTGTCTTGGCCTGGCCCCAGATCGCATCAGTGGGAGCCAGGCAGAACTGCAAAAAGCCTCCCACATTTCCGGCACAATCATTTCAACCCTTCTTTCAGGACACAAAGGCCCATGTGGCTTCCTTCTTCCCAGAGTCCTCAGACAATGGTCCACAAGCAGTCTCTGAGGAACCGCAGCAAACACAGACAGCCACTGGGCAAATCAAATGGCTTAACTGGGTCCTCATGTAATGAGAGGCAGGGCTAAGACACCTGCAGATTTGCCAAGGCTGGGGCGTAAGTGATCACCAAGGCACCCCCAGGTTCCAGAAAACTACTCACTAATCTAAAACACAAGACTCTCAGTCACAAACTCCTGCTGAGGACCTACTGTGCACCAAGCACAGGACTCGTGCCTGTGGTGGCTTCACAACACTGCCAGGTTCGTATCATTTTACAGACAGAGCGACCAAGCCCCAAATAGTTAAATAACTTGCCCAAGGTCATTTGGCCAAAAGGAGGCAAAGCTGGAAAGGTAAGAAGGACTACACAGCTTCTCCCTAGACTGCCCCTCTCAGAAGCAATGCCATGCGCATGAGGAAGTGGCAGTCCTGTTTTCCAAAAGCTCTCCGGGTAGCAACATGAAGATGGCCAAGATGGGGAGCCATGTATTCACTTATATACACTGCTGGTGGCAGTGTGAAATGGTTCAGCTGCTTTGGAAAACAGGTTAGCACTTTCTACACAGGATGGATACACCAGCAATTCTAATGCTAGGTATTTACCCAAAAGAAATAAAAGCATGTGACCACACAAAGACTTGAACACAAATAAGCAGCTTTATCTGTAATAGTTAAAAACTGGAAACAGCCCACAAGTCGTCCTACAGGTAATGGATAAACAAACTGTGGTATATCCACAGGACGTAATACCTGCATGATACATCATGTCTCTATATATGCAGTGCCCAGGCACCTGTGTCCTGGCGTCCAGCAAAGGGCACGTACTCAGAATATATAAACATCTCTTAAAAGTCAAGGAGAAAAAGGCAGACACCCAACAGATAAATGGGCAGAGGACTTAAAGAGCAACTTGCAAAACGTGACATCCAAATGGCCAATTAATACATGAAAACATGCTCAACCTCAGTAGTCATCAGGGAAAGGCATATTAAAATTGGATGACATGAAAACAAGAGACAATATCAAGCGTGGATGAGAATGTGGTACACACAGGACTCTCTCTACACACTTTCGGTAGAAGTATTAACGCATACAACCACTATGGAAAACTCTCTGCTAGTATCTAATAAGCTGGACGTGAGCAAACACTCCTAGGTGTATATCCACAGAAATGCACTCATATGTTCTCCAAAACGCAGGTAGTAGAATGTTCACAGCATTATGACCCTACGAATAGGGTCAAAAACTGAAAAGAACTCAAATACCAACCTACAATAGACAAATGTATTTAGTATATTCATACCATGGAATACCAAATAGCAATGAAAATCAACAGACCACAACTATACACAGAAACATGCGTGAGCCTCCCAAACATAATGTTAAGAGAAAGAAGCCAGACACACAGATCACGTATTACACGATATGAAGTTCAAAAGGAGACCAAACGATTCAATGGTGTTGAGGTGGCAACAGCGGTTACCTCATGCGGGGAGATACCATAAGGAAAGGGGCTGCAGGGGACAGGGAATGTTGGCAGCTGTTTCTTAATGTGGGTGTGTTCCATTAATGAAAATTCAGTGAACTGCATATGTATATGATTTGTGTAGTTTTCTCAATGCAGATTAGACTTGAGATTTACTCACAAAACTCACAGTTAAAGAGACGACGTGAAAAGGCACAAGCAGCTTTTCTGTGTCTCAACAACTTTTTCAAACTGCAAAACAGACACAAGTTCACCTTGGGAAAACAGACAAGAGAAGATAATGGAAATCACCCATAATCCCACCAACCAAAGAAAACCATTTTGGTGTGAATCTCCTCAAATATATATACACTTTCAAAGGAAGGGGAGGGCAGATTCTGCAGAGAGTGGTTAATACAAAGCAAGTATTTTGAACCATAAGTGAATAAACAATATTATACACTGTTTTGTAACCTAGGCAACCATCCCTTTTATTATTACCATCAATGAAACTATCTAGTGTCCCTAAAGGATTTTTAGCATGTAGCCTCAAAACAGTCTGGCAGACTAGACAGGAAGATATGCAGATACTTCCTATGTACATGCAGACAAGAATACAAAGCCCAGAGCAGTGATTTTCAACCCCGTTAACACCAATTCCCTCTAAAATTATTGGGATCCTCAAAAAAGCACTTATTGTCCTTCAAGGTGGCTTTAAAAATTGATATATACCCCAGTGATGCTTTAATTTAGGATAAGTAGCCCCAAAATGCTGGGGGCTAAACACTAAACACTCAACATATGTTGTTAATCCAGATAGAGTCAAAAGCAAGCCCTGGATATTTGGTCACTAATGGCCCCCAATGGGTGAGCTGTGGTGGGCCTTAAATCAGGGTGGGCATGTCACAAGAAGAGTCATACTCCCTGAACCAGAACCAAAGACTGCAGAGAGCAGGACAGATGATAAACACAGCAACACAAAGACAAGGTGAAGAGCAGGTACAGAACCAAGACTTCTAATATTAATAATAGCTAACACTGGCTCAAATAGAACTAAGCCCTGATTTCCTTCTCTGTCATTCATTCATTTTTTTATCCATTTGACAACACTTACTCTACCCTTACTGTATACCAGACCCTGTTCTCAACACTGGAGATACAGCAGTAACAAAGACAGAAAAAATTATCTGTCCTCAGGGAGCTTATACTCTAGTGTGGAGAGACCAAAAAAAGCAAAATATAAAGCATGTCTGATAGTAGCAAGGTATATAGAGAGAAATAAAATAGGAAAGGAAGATAGGAATTAGAGGCTGGGAAGGGGAGCTGTAAATGTTTGGTGCCAAGTTTTAAAAGGATCCTTCAAAATAAAGTAATCATCTTCTCCCCAAAGAACTCTATGATAATTATGTTAATGTGGTCCCAGGGTAACCACAGCACTCAGAATAAAAACCAAGAATTTTATGGACCAGAAAGTGCCTACTTAAAAACAGACAAATTGAAGATCTAATAATAGCTACCACTTCTTGGTATCTTGCTATGTACTATTCTCAGTCCCTTATACACCGATAATCTCATTTAATCTTCACATTTAACTAATGAAAAGAGTAGCATCATTTCCCACATTTAACAGAAGAGAAAAACAGAAGCCCAGTGCAATTAAAGAGCTAGCCCATGGTCACATGCATGCTAAGTGTTGATATCAAGATTTGAATCTGAAGTCCACACTACTCTTCCTCCCCAAATAAACGTCTACTTTAGAGACAGGGTCTTCCTCTGTTGCCCAGGCTGGAGTCCAGTGGTGTGATCATAGCTCACTGCAGCCTTGACCTCTTGTGCTCAAGCAATCCTCCCACCTCAGACCCCTGAGCAGCAGTGACTACAGGCCTAAGCCACCCCAACTGGCTAATTTTTATATTATTATTTTGTGGAGACAGCATTTCACCATGGTTCCCAGGCTGGTCTGGAACTCCTGGGCTCCAGAGATCCTCCCACCGCAGCCTCCCAAAGTGCTGGGATTACAGGTGTGAGCCAATGCACCAGCCTTGTCTTCCTTAATCCTAGTCAAGATTTGTTGTCCTTTAGCATTTTATTGAGTTCTTACAACCCCGCCAATCACCAAAAAGAGAACTGGAGGTTGGTTCCACATTTGCAGTGTCTTCTTTTCTCCAAATAAGAAAAAGTGAATGGCAACCCTTAGATATTTAAATAACAATTTCTAGATCCAATTAGAAATTATTTCCTCAGATACTTGATATTATCAGCAACTCCAAAATAGTTCCATTTTAGTTTGAGAGTAAAGTTAGACTTAGGGCAAATGAAAGTTCATACAGCCAGTGTCTTACTAGGGGTAGGCATCTCAAACTGAACACAGTCCAAACAGTGTTTGGCTGTTTGACCAAACCTCACCCTCCCCACAAACACATTCCCCTCCTGTGATCCTCATCTCCACAAAGGACGTCTCAACCTCCCAGTCTCTCTCAGGCCCACAAATCAAGGGTTATCCATGCCCCTCTCTCACCTCCACATCAAATTCATCGGCAATTTCCATCCGCTCCACAACAGATCTACCCCATCTCTCCAACTCTCTGCCAACCCCCAGCCCAGGCCACCAGTATCTCTTTCCTAAACCACTCAGCTGGGCTCCTAACTGGTCTCCCTGCTTCATGCTTTGGCCCCTTGAAAATCTCATCTCTACACAGAAGCCAGAGTGACCTAATAAGGATCACTTCCCTTCCTAAAATCCTTCTGGGCCACCAGAACCCAGTCTGAAATTCTAATCCTAGCCAACTAGGTGCTATGTCATGTGCCTCCCCAAGTTCTTGAGGTTTACTCTCCCCCTAGTTCACTCTAGATGAGTGATAAGATGGGTAATAAGAGAGTGCTCTAAGTTAAAATGTGAATAGCAGTAAAGACACTAGACCCACACTTAAAATTATTCCTACAAATACTTGCCTTTATCTCATCACCTTTTTTTAACCTTCATAGCACTTGCCACTTTCTGGATTTTTTATTGTTGTTCATTTGTATCGACGCACTGTGACTCTTCAATGCCATCCTGTAAATCTATACAATGTTATTGTGCCTGAAATATTTTCTTTAAATATCTGTAATGAATGACAGAAAGCCCTTAACGCATGTCTTCCCCATACTCTAAGTATTTCACATTCTCATCCAGTGAGTGTGAGCCAAATGTCCTGAACTTACTCTCCTCAGTTCAGCACGTTCCCATCATGCAGTTTTCTACTCTGTGACCTCTCTTTATGTCATTTATTTTGTATTCTGGCCCAAACTGCCTTCCTAAGGGCATGAGGATGAGGCTACAAATAAAGGCAGAATATGATGCCAAATGTTAAAATATAAGTTTTACAGTAACTTGAGAACACGCAAGAGGACACCAGGGTACAAACTGTTAGTGGGTGATTGGTGTTAAGTCCTGGGAGCTGGTGAAGAGCATTACAATTGCACAGCAGCCTGAGAGGATGAACCAAGAACTTGGTTGCTATAGATTTGTCATTAGCTGTGGGCACTTTGAAAAGAACTGCCAAAGGAAGATGCTATGAGGCCCAGAAAGAAAGGCAGCATGAGTCAGTTGGCTATTTGCACTAAGGCATTTCCCTGGACCAGGGAAGGGTGGTAGCTCCAGCTCCTAGAACAGTGCCTGCCACATAGTAGGTGCTCAATAAAACAGTCTCTGAATAGATAAATTAATTGAACAAATGAACGAATGACTACATTTTCAAAGTTTCTATTTTTATCCTTTTCTCTCTTCCTTTTCACTAATCCAGCTCTCCTTTCATAAGACCCCTACAGAAGGGAGAATTTTGCAATCACAGAGTCATCATAAATCTTCTCCAAACCACTAATGGACCCTCAGCCATCGTTCAGAGAACACAATGTGGGAAATAGAAACCCTGACACTGAGATGTTAACAATTACAGACAATGCTTATGGAGTCAGTGGTAGACTTGGAAAATGGTGAGTCTACTGTGGTAAGAACAAACATAGGCGGACAGCTATAAATCGCAGTAAACAAACTCAAGAAAGATGAGACATCACTTAAGCATGCTCAGGAGTGTACATAATGCAACATTTCACCTAGGTAGCCTGCGATCACATGGGCATTATTATTGGCATTAAATGTGCTTCTTCTCAACCTTGCTTCTAATCTAAACACCACAATGGGTTTAAAATAATGCAAAAGCATGTTACTCCAATGCCTCCTAAATCCACTCCAAAGAATAAATCCTTTAATACACATTGCAGGTAACATATTATTCCCCAGCAAGTAAATAATAAAATAACTGTATTCCAGGGTAAAAGTTCTGTTGGTCTCATAAGCTACTTGAAGAAAAAGCAATAAAAGTGATTGCTCAACACACCAACAAAATGCTGTTACTGACAAGGCACCTTGAGTTGCCATTAACAAGACATAATTACCAAGAACTGAAATCAGATTTAGTCATCTCACATCTCCCTGTACCTACGCATTCTACCTATTCTTTTTCAGCTTTCACGAATTGAAAGGGGAAAGGGAGAGGCAACAGTAGACATTAGGACTATTTTGAGAAATAAAAGGATTCAAAAGTTAAGTGCAACTTCCACTAGCATAGTAACACATCTCCCAGGAAGCCCAGGTGACTCAGAAAGTCCTATATGTACAATATCAATATAGAAACGACTCGGTTTCCATACTTCAAAAGTCCTCTTCCTCCAAGTTGAGTTTCGTGCAAATAACTGGCTGCTATGTTTCAGATGGAAGCAAATCTGAACATTTCCAAACAATCTACAGGAAGAGATAACCAAGTAATATCGTCCATGCAACAGAGATAAGCAACTTTCCAGGATATGATTCAAATCTCACAAACATCCTTAAGAGCCCCAAGTCATTAAGATCTGGAGACTATTAAATAGGCAGGACAAAATATCCCACCAACCACCTCTCCAAAAAGCATTGCTCTCCTCGCACTGACACTTGTATTTCCCTCTGGCTTGCTTTTGAAAAACAAATTGAAACAAAAAACAAAAAGTAAACAGCAGTGCCACATCTGTTCTTGTCTTCCTCACGATGGCAGATCACACACACTACCACCATTCCAAGTGCCTCCTGAGCCCCTTTCCTCCACAGCCCCATCCTTCCACGTGTCCACAACTAGGCTTCTCAACTGTGAGGGGGAAGTGAGCAGGAAACTTCAAAAGGGACCTGAAGAGGAAATAATGATAATAATGTAAATTGCTATTAACATTAAAAGAGGCGAGGGTATTTTTTCTTTCTTTTTATTTCATTGATTTATTTTTTTTGAGTCGGAGTCTCGCACTGTCGGCCCGGCTAGATTGCAACCGCGCGATCTTGGCTCACTGCAACCTCCGCATCCCGGGTTCAAGCGATTCTCCTGCCTCAGTCTCCTGAGTAGCTGTAATTACAGGCGTGCGCCGCCACGCCCGGCTAATTTTTTGTATTTTTAGTAGAGACGGGGTTTCACCATGTTGGCCAGGCTGGTCTCGAACTCCTGACTTCCTGATCCGCCCGCCTCGGCCTCCCAAAGTACTGAGATTACAGGCGTGAACCACCGCGCCTGGCCACTGTTTTTAAACAAAATTTCCATTACAGACATGGAGGTTGCAAGGCACAAACTGGGGCAGGAGTATGTACAGTCGCCCAGGATGACAAGTGGCAGGTTTTTTGTTGATGGTGGTGGTGTTCTGAAACACCAAACTTTGAAATGAACTATGTTATTTAGAGAATTACTGTAATCGGAGCAGACGTGCTAACGCTTTTTCACCCAGGCACAAAGCACGTCCCTTCTGCCTCCCTTTCCCAGTCATTCCACAGGGGTGCAGGAAACCACGGACAAGCAGAGCACGGGGACCAGCACGCTCCTCCTGCTACTCCAGTCTCTGCAGGTGCTAGCACAGAAGAAAACCAGGGCTCTCGCCTCCCTCCCCGCCACTGCGGTGCGGTCCCGGGGTGGAGACACGGCGCGCTCCATCCTGAGAACCCCACCTGGAGGGGAGCAGGGACGCAGGAAGGGCACTGTTGGGAGGCATCACCCGGTTCGCTGGAGGCACAATCGCGCGCGCGCACACACACATACAAACACACATG
>NW_012119154.1:4580074-4585909 GCF_000951035.1 Colobus angolensis palliatus
GGCGGCGAAGGAGAGCTGGGAAGGAAGCCAACGGGGCTGGATGCAGCTGCGGCCGCCCCTCCTCCCGCCGCGGCCAGGGCCCGGCCCCTCCCTCCGCACTAGTTTCCCGGGCAAGTTCGGAGCGGGTGGCCGGCTAAGCGAGCCCTCTTCGGGTTCTTCCTTCTCTTCCTTCGTGTCCCTGCGGCCTCTTAGGCCCTGGGGACACTCTAGGAGGCCGATCTGCAAGGTGGGCACGCCCTAAATCCACGCCGAGTCACCCACGCATTCCTTCTGCCACCCTCTCTTGGATCCGAAGGGGCGAAAGGGAATCTCTGCGCGTCACTCCCCACCCCCTATCCACCTCGGGACCTGGAGGGAGGGGCTGCCCCACCCACCCGGTCCACCCGGATATGGACCCGCCCGGCCTGACAGGCTCACACGCGCACTCCCTCCCTCGGTCTTCCGCACACGATCCTACGCCAGACGCGCCTACACAGTAACCTGGAAATTATCACCGGCGGAGCAAAGTCACAGGGCAGGGAGGCCCTCCGCGTTGTCTGGCGGAGGAGGGGAGTGGCAGGTGATCCTCACAGGTAAGCTCGCCGGGCATTTTCATAAAGCAGGATTATGATAAATGCTTAACAGACACAGGGCTGGGCTGGGGTGAGGCGCGCGAACTCTCAGGTTTCTGCGAGTTCCTCCTTAAATTGAGTGTCCTAGGTCACTGACTGGCCTAACCCTAATCCCCTGCCCTGAATGACACACATAAACCTGGCAAGTCAAAACTTATGCATTGTTATCACACTGCACGTGCACCTAGTAACAGAGGCTGTGAAACCGGGAAAACTGCTCCGGAGGCAAGGGAAATTAACAGATATTTACAAACATTGAAGGATTCTTTGTGTTGGCTGTAACTTCTGCGCCCCTCTTCCTACCTAAAGATACTCTTTCCACCCCACTAATAATTTTTGTGAATATAGATACCCATTGCAATCTGAAGTATCAAAAATTACCTAGAAAATCTTTGAGGAACTCAGACTCTCTCTCTCTCTCACACACACACACACAAAACAAAAGGTGATGATGATAGGTGATCTCTGGCCAAAGGATCTACAAACCCATCAAGCAGATAAATACTTCAACAGTTTTAGAAAATTAGTAAATGGAAGACTCAGCTCTCAAAGGAACAGTTCCCGGAGTCTGACCCCTTTCCAGCTTCACCTCCTTCCAGGAAGATTTCATGGGTGTTTTAGCTCTAGAGATTTTCACGGAGAAGTTTCTGGAGCTGAAGGGAAGTGGTTGTGTCCCTGAGTAAATTACAATTCCAGGCGCCTACATAGTGTTTAAAAAAAAAAAAAAATCTGAAAAAGAGTTTGCCTGGACCAACTTTGAAGCCATTCAAGCTGAATTCTAACCTATGACTTTGATCAAATTACCTCGTTTAGCCTTAGTTTTCTCACTTGCAAAATGGGACAAATGATACTGGCTGTGATAAACTAGGCAAGAATGTTCATCTGTTCAAAATATTTGCTGGCGCTTCCTATGGAAGGAATATCCTTCCTCCACATGGACCTCAGGCTTGACCATGGAATTGCTCTGAGCAATGGAATGTGAACAGAAGTAATGAATGCCCCTTCCAAACATAAGCTTTAAGAGCTGTCATATGGTTCCACCATCTTTCTCTTTTCCTTGTACCAGGAGAGCAGCATGTCCAGAAAAGGACTCTCCTTAAGCTTATGACCCGGCGTGAGAAGGTGTGGAATACAGCAGAGCCTAAGCCAGTTAGTGTTGGCCAAGTAACATGCACAAAATGTTTGTTTGAAGCCATTGAGATTTTAGCATTATTTTTTACCACAGCATAGCTTTGTCTAAGCTAACTTACTGATCATATATGAGTGTTCATTGAGTCCTGCATTGACATATAGACTGAAGGTGGGAAAGTAGGTGCATACTAAACTATAAATATCAGTCATTATGTACCAAAACAACATACCTTTTTGTTGGAGACTGACACCTTAAGCTCCTGCTAAAAAAGGAGAAGTGTCATCATTTTATTTCATATTACCTAACCTATGCCACCATTACTCCACCTTATGCAACCAACCTATGACTGGATAAGCTAACACAACAAATTCTCACCTTGGACTAAAAAATTAGACCCTTGAGATAGACCAGTTCAAGGGGGGAAGGAACTAAGCTAAAAGGAATAGTCAAGGCCAGGATGGGGCAGGGGCAAGCCAGCCATATGGGATCAAAAATGTCCAAGTCAGTAGCGACAGGTGAGTGGAGCAGATATGCTGAAAGTAGAGGCTGTATCATGAAAGAGAGATGAAGCACATGCTATTCCCCCTGCTGGCGACACTATTCCCTGCTCTCTTCACCTGGTTTGTGTTTCTCACCCATGGAGTTATGGATTACAAGTCACTTCTTCCAGAAAGCTTTCCTTGACCTACCCTAGTATAGCAAATAGGGAAAAGGTACCTGCAGAATTATCCTTGGAGAGGAAAAAGTCTTCATGTTTGAAAAACAATTTGAGAAATGCATAATAAATTGGCAAAAAGTATTTGAAATACATATTGTAATGCCCAGCGGGTTCATCTTGCTTGTTACCCAGAAAAGCCAATGAAGGTTTTACAATAGAGGAAGAGTTGAACAGTTGTAGGGCCAGCCAAGCTGGAGGAGAGGAGTGTGTTATTACTCAAATCAATTTCCCTGAAAATTCAGATCCTATTGTTTTGTTGTTTTTTGTTTGTTTGTTTGGTTGGTTTTTTTTTTTTTTTTGAGACTGGAGTCTTACTCTGTCACCCAGACTGGAGTGTAGAGGCACGATCTCAGCTCGCTGCAAGCTCCACCTCCCGGGTTCATGTCATTTCCCTGCCTCAGCCTCCTGAGTAGCTGGGACTACAGGCACCTGCCACCACACCTAGCTAATTTTTTTGTATTTTTAGTAGAGATGGGATTTCACCGTGTTTGCCAGGATGGTCTTGAACTCCTGACCTTGTGATCCGCCCACCTTGGCCTCCCAAAGTGCTGGGATTACAGGCGTGAGCCACCGCGCCAGGCCCACCTAAGGTTTTCTTTTAAGGATAGTTTGGTGGGCAGAGGGCTAAGGAATGGGGAATGCTGATAGGTTGGGTCAGGGATGAAATTATATAGAGTCGAAGTTTGTCTTCTTGCACTGAGTCAGTTCCTGAGTAAGGGCCACAGGACCTGATGAGCCAGACTGGGTGGTGGCAACTGGTCCATCAGAATGCAGGGTATGAAAAATACCTCAAACACAAATCTTAAGTTTTACAATAGTGGTGTTATCTATAGGAGTGATGGAGAGGTTAGAAATCTTGTGACCTCTGGAAGAATGGCAGGTAATCATTCAACTATGCCTTTATCTTAGCAAAGTTCAGACCTCTCTTAATCCTGTTACAAAGGTAGTTTGGTGTTCAAACAAGGAGGGAATAGTTTTGGAAAGGGAATATTAGAATCCTTGCTTTAGGGTTAGACTATGGACTAAATTCCTCCCAAGTTAGCTGTGGCCTATGCCCGGGAGTGAACGAGGACAGCTTACAGGTTAGAAGCAAGATGGAATCAGCTACGTCAGATTTTTTTTACTGTCATAATTTTGCAAAGGCACTGTCAGTGTGATTAAAAATATTGGCTAGGCCGGGCGCAGTGGCTCACACCTGCAATCCCAGCACTTTGGGAGGCCAAGGTGGGCAGATCACTTGAGGTCAGGAGTTCAAGACCAGCCTGGCCAATATGGTAAAATCCTGTCTCTACTAAAACTACAGAAATTAACTGGGCGTGGTCACACATGCCTGTAGTCCCAGCTACTCAGGAGGCTGAGGCAAGAGAATTGCTTGACCCCAGAAGGTAGAAGTTGCAGTAAGCCAAGATCACACCATTGTACTCCAGCCTGGGCAATAGAGCAAGACTCCATCTCAAAAAAAAATTTAAAAAATAAAAAATATTGGCTAAACACAAATGCTCAATATAAGGACCATTTCTTTAATTTACCCAGATTGCATAAATCATTTAGAAAAAATTTTAGGCCAGGCACGGTGGCTCATGCCTGTAATCCCAGCACTTTGGGAGGTCGAGGCGGGCGGATCACAAGGTCAGGAGATCGAGATCATCCTGGTTAACACGGTGAAACCCCATCTCTACTAAAAATAGAAAAATTAGCCAGGCGTGATCATGGGTGCCTGTAGTCCCAGCTACTCGGGAGGCTGAGTCAGGAGAATGGCGTGAACCTGGGAGGCGGAGCTTGCAGTGACCCGAGATCATGCCACTGCACTCCAGCCTGGGCAACAGAGCCAGACTCCGTCTTAAGAAAAAAAAGAAAGAAAAAAGAAACAATTTTAAACGTAAATAGAATGACTATAAATCTAACAGCCATGACAGACCATGTAAAGATTTTGGGAATGAAGATATGCATGATTGGAGAAATAAGATAAACACATTATACCTCTTGAAATAATGGACAGAATCAGTAGTTCCTAGTAGGGAGCTGACTACCCCATCTTCTTCTCCACATGGGCCTGGGGGGCTGGTCTGGAGTTTCCAGTAGTTGCTTCTGAGGCTCCCTCCTCCAGCTAGAAAGCCTTGGGAGGATGTTCATGGACCAGCAAGTAAGTGAGTGGACATTGACTTCATTGGCCAGATGACAGGAATGAAGCTTGTCCACAAGTAGAGAGAAAATTATCACAACCAGATCACTCTTTGATATCAACTTGGTCATATCTGTGTTAGAAACATATGATATGATCTGTTGTACATCCCAAATAATAATAACAATAACAGCTAATGTATATTGAGCACTATGTGCTACACTCTGCTTTAAGAGTGTTACACATAATAACTCATTAAATCCTCACAACAACCACATGAGGAGATCTGTAGTTCTTACTCCCATTTTACAGGCAGAAGAAACTGAATTGAAGAGAGGTTCAGCAACATACTCCAAATTCTGGTGGAGCCAGGATTTGAACTTAGGTACTTTGGTTACTGAGCCTGAGTTCTTAGCCACTGTATTATAACACTTGCTTCGTAATGAATCCAGTTTCATTTCTTCTACTTAATGAAACTGCAGAAAGCACAACTCAGTGCCTGGAATTCCATTCCCTGTTATATTTTTATGCATTTAGGAATTGATCCTCTCATTACCACTCTGAGAGAAGCAGTACAGGTGTTCGGGCCCCTAGCACCCAGCCACAGGGCCTGAACACAATCATACTCAATACATGTTTATTACATGATAAATGAAGCCCAATTTTACTGAGGAAGAAACAGAAACTCACAGAGGAGGAGCTGATGCTGAACCAAGGCCTTCTGACTCCAAGTCCAGTGTTCTTGCTGCCTGAACTTCAGCTGTGATGTGTACATGCAGCCTTCATCCAATGGGAAGAAGAAAATACCAGAATTAAGGTATGGACAGTCCACTATCCAGTGAATAAACAGCTCCATTAAGATTACCCTGAGAGGGCCGGTCGTGGTGGCTCACACCTGTAATCCCAGCACTTTGGGAGGCCAAGGAGGGTGGATCACGAGGTCAGAAGATCAAGACCATCCTGGCTAACACGGTGAAACCCCTTCTCTACTAAAAATACAAAAAATTAGCCAGGCGTGGTGGCGGGCACCTGTAGTCCCAGCTACTCAGAAGGCTGAGGCAGGATGACATGAACCCAGGAGGCAGAGCTTACAGTGAGCCAAGATCTTGCGACTGCACTTCAGCCTGGGCGACAGAGCAAAACTCTATCAAAAAAAAAAAAAAAAATTACCCTGAGAGTTACATCCAAGGAAATCAAATAGCTACAAGGGTTATATGAAGTTTTGTCATATGACTATATATATAAATATTAA
>NW_012119154.1:4585959-4591787 GCF_000951035.1 Colobus angolensis palliatus
TATATAAATATTAATATTTTTCCAAAATGGAAATAATGTATTTTTGTTTGTTTTTTTGAGGCGGACTCTCACTCTGCCGCCCAGGCTGGAGTGCAGTGGCGCGATCTCGGCTCACTGTAAGCTCCACCTCCCAGGTTCACGCCATTCTCCTGCCTCAGCCTGCTGAATAGCTGGGACTACAGGCACCGGCCACCACGCCCGGCTAATTTTTTGTATTTTTAGTAGAGACAGGGTTTCACTGTGTTACCCAGAATGGTCTCGATCTCCTGACCTCATGATCTGCCCACCTCGCCCTCCCAAAGTGCTGGGATTACAGGCTTGAGCCACCACGCCTGGCCTATTTTATTACTTTATTAAATAGATGCTCTTTCAAAGATTTGCACACAAAATTATAAAGTAAAAACTGAAGGCCAGGTGCAGTGGCTCATGCATATAATCCCAGCACTGTGGGAGGCTGAGATGGGAGGATTGCCCAGAGTTCCAGACCAGCCTGGGCAACCTGGAGAGACTCCCTCTCTAAAAAAAGTTTTAAAATAAGCCAGGCACAGTGGCACATGCACCTGTAATCCCAGCTACTCAGGAGGCTGAGCCAGAAGGATTGCTTGAGCCCAGAAATTTGAGGCTGCAGTGAGCTATGATTGTGCCACTACACTCCAGCCTGGGTGACAGAGCAAGACCCTGTCAAGAGCCTCTCTCAAAAAAAAAAAAAAAACACCTAAAAACTTATTTCTAAACCACTGCTAATAATTTATAAAGAGATATATATACTTTTATATATGTATGTCCATATTTATGTGTATACACACACACACACTATATATATACACATCTCCTTCCCTTCATCCAGACACTCTTCTATGTAGAGACATAGTTGTATACTATTTTATTCAAAAACAGGTTCATACTATAAAACATATAATACTTCCTAATTTACCTTGTTTACTGAAGAATATAGTATAGCCAATTTCCTTTACAGCTATATAACCATTTGTAACAGTTTCACAGTATTCCACTGTCCATATGCACCCTCATTTAATCATTCCACTAGTGATGAACACTCATATTTCAAGCTTTTACTATTGTGAGAAATGTTCTTTAAATATCCTTTTACATTAATTATTTCCTTAGAATAAGATCCAATGACTGGGTCAGGCTGCATACACTTATAAATGTGGCTCATGTACTGTAGAATTAACCCCCAGAAAGTCTGAATCAGTGTTTACTATGCTGGTTCTGGCTAGATCTAACATGTCGGACCATTGACTGGATGGACTAGGCTGGCCTTGTTCGGGCTGGGCTGTCTCTCCTCCACAGGATCTCTCACCTTCTAACAGGCCAGCTCAGGCTTGTTCTCATGGCATGGGGAGGGTTCCAAAGAGAGGAAGCAGGAAGGGCATCCTGAAGCCCAGTCTGGGAACTGGTATAATGTCACTTTGCCACATTTCAACTAACAGTGCTAGAAGACGGACGTTTATAAGCAAAAAATTGAAAGACCTATACTTTACACTTTATGCAAAAGTCACCTCCAAATGGATCAAAAACCAAAATGTGAAATGTAAAACCATCAGATTTTGGGGGGAAAACATAGGAAAAAAATATTAATAAACTTGGGTTAGGAAAATGGAGCAAACACATGTTGCCTTTTGTGATAAGGGAAGGATGATTAAGAGGGCAAAACCAAGGGTTCAGAGAGGGAAGCCAAGAACCCCACAGAAGTATTCTCAGGCCTTGAGACCTAATCAAGGAACTTGCAACATTTGCCTGACTGGCTTTCAAAATTGCCTTGGACCACTGACCACTTTGCACCTCCTGTTTCTCCCTTTTTGAACAAGAATATCTGGAGCAGTTATCCTGTGTCTGCTTTACCATTGTGTTTTGAGTGTGAAGGGGCAGATAACCCCTCTTTAGTTTCACAGATCAGAGGAACAGCACTTACGGAGCTAAACTTACTAACCTGAGGAGCCTCTCCTACCTAGACCTGACTTAGATGGTGAGATTGTGGACTTGAAGCTAGTGCAGTAGTGGGATGAGACACTGGGGGCCACTGAGGAGTAGGATGAGTGTGTTCTACATGTGGGAGGAATATAAAAAATTTGTGGCCAGAGGGTAGACTGTAGTGATTTCAAAGCTATGCCTATAGATTCCTCTTTTTTAGAGGTGAAGCTTAATTCCTCCCCTCTTGAGTGTGGGATGAATTTAATGACTCAATTCTAATGAATACAATATGGCAGAAGTCATGATATATCATATCCAAGATCAGGTTATAAACAGGTAAGTGTTCACTCTCACTCTCTCTCTCTCTTTCTCCTTCTCTCTCCCCCTGTCTTTCTCTCTATCATCAGTCACTCTAGGAAAGCCAGCTGCCATGACATAAGGATACTCAGGCCACCAATGGACAGCCCCGGCAGGAGGCATGAAGGTGTGCCAGCCATTGTATCAGTCACCTTATAAGCAGATTTTCTGAGACCTGCTAACGGCCATGTGAGTGACCTTGGATGTGGGTTGTCACCAGTCAAGCCTTGAGATGACTGCAGCCGTGACCCACAGCTTGACTACAATCCATGAGAGACACTGAGCCAGGAACACCCAGCTGAAATGCCTCCAGACCCCTGACCCACAGCCACTGTGAGATAATCAGTGTTTGTTGCCTTAAGCCACGGAGTTTGTGATAATTTGTTTCTTGACAACAGATAACTAATACAGATCTGGAAGCGGATCGCCTCAGTGAAGGTCACACTGCAGCGCTATTGATTTCTAAAGACTCATGTTATGTGAGGAAGCAGCTCAGAAGAGGAAAGAAAAGGAGCCAGGCATGGCTCTTCCTCAGGGACACTTGACTTTTAGGGATGTGACTATAGAATTCTCTTTGGAGGAGTGGAAATGCCTGGACCCTGCGCAGAGGGCTTTATACAGGGCCGTGATGTTGGAGAACTACAGGAACCTGCATTCTGTGGAAATCTCTTCCAAATCCATGATGAAGAAGTTCTCGTCAACAGGGCAAGGCAGTACAGAAGTGTTCCACACAGGGACATTGGAAAGACATGAAAGTCATCACATCGGAGATTTTTGCTTCCAGGAAATTGGGAAAGATATTCATGACTTTGAGTTTCAGTGGCAAGAAGATGAAAGAAATAGCACAGACAGATATGATTGAAGGCATGCCGGAAACAAGCCTATTAAAGATCAGCTTGGATTAAGCTTTCGTTCACATCTTCCTGACCTCCACATATTTCAGACCAAAGGGAAAGTTGGTAATCAAGTTGAGAAGTCTATCAACGATACTTCCACGGTTCCAACGTCCCAAAGAATTTCTTCTAGGCCCAAAATCCATATTTCTAATAACTATGAAAATAATTTCCTCCATTCGTCATTACTCACACAAAAACAGGGAGTACACATGAGAGAAAAATGTTTCCAATATAATGAGAGTGTTAGAGCCTTTAATTGTAGCTCACTCATAAGGAAACATCAGATAATTCATTTAGGAGGCAAACAATATAAATGTGATGTATGTGGCAAGGTCTTTAATCAGAAGCGATACCTTGCATGCCATCATAGATGTCACACTGGCAAGAAACCTTACAAGTGTAATGAATGTGGCAAGGTTTTTAATCAACAGTCAAACCTTGCAAGTCATCATAGACTTCATACTGGAGAGAAACCTTACAAATATGAAGAATATGACAAAATTTTTAGTCACAAATCAAATCTTAAAAGACATAGGAGAATTCATACTGGAGAGAAACTATACAAATGGAGGATTTGTGACAAGGCTTTCAGGCGTGATTCACACCTGGTACAACATACTAGAATTCACACTGGAGAGAAACCTTACAAGTGTAATGAATGTGGTAAGACCTTCTGTCACAATTCAGCCCTTGTAATTCATCAGGCAATTCATACTGGAGAGAAACCTTACAAGTGTAATGAATGTGGCAAAGCCTTTAGTGGGCAGTCAACACTTACTCACCATCAAGCAATCCATGGTGTAGGGAAACTTTATAAATGTAATGATTGTCACAAAGTCTTCAGTAATGCTACAACCATTGCAAATCATTGGAGAATCCATAACGAAGAGAGATCTTACAAGTGTAATAAATGTGGCAAATTTTTCAGACGTTGTTCATATCTTGCAGTTCATTGGCGAACTCATACCGGGGAGAAAACTTACAAGTGTCATGAGTGTGGCAAGACCTTCAGTCAGACATCATCCCTTGTATGCCATCATAGACTTCATATTGGAGAGAAACCTTACAAGTGTAATGAGTGTGGTAAGACCTTCTGTCACAATTCAGCCCTTGTAATTCATCAGGCAATTCATACTGGAGAGAAACCTTACAAGTGTAATGAATGTGGCAAGGTTTTTAATCAACAGGCAACCCTTGCACGTCATCATAGACTTCATACTGGAGAGAAACCTTACAAATGTGAAGAATGTGACAAAGTTTTCTGTCGCAAATCACACCTTGAAACACATAAGAGAATTCATACTGGAGAGAAACCTTACAAGTGTAATGAGTGTGGCAAAGCCTTTAGTGGGCAGTCAACGCTTATTCACCATCAAGCAATCCGTGGTATAGGGAAACTTTACAAATGTAATGATTGTCACAAAGTCTTCAGTAACACTACAACCATTGCAAATCACTGGAGAATCCATAATGGAGAGAGATCTTACAAGTGTAATAAATGTGGCAAATTTTTCAGACATCGTTCAAACCTTGCAGTTCATCAGCAAACTCATACTGGAGAGAAACCTTACAAATGTGATGATTGTGGCGAGGTCTTCAGTCAAGCTTCATCTTATACAGGAGATGTATAGGAGAATTCATACAGGAGAGAAACCTCACAAGTGTGATGATTGTGGCAAAGCCTTTACTTCACATTCACACCTCATTAGACATCAGAGAATCCATAAGTGTTTATGTTAAGAGGATTGGGCCGGGCAGGGTGGCTCATGCCTGTAATCCTGGCACTTTGGGAGGTCAAGACGGATAGATCACTTGAGGTCAGGAGTTTGAGACCAGCCTGGCCAACAGACGTGAGCCACTTTGCCCAGCCTGTTTTTTGTTTCTTTATCAAAAACTGATAGAGATTTTTATGGGTATCGTGTTGAATCTAAATCACATTGGGTTATATAATCATTTAACAATATTAATTTTTCCAATCCATCAATAGGGGTTGTATCTCTATTTTATATATGTTTTTAATAATTTTGATCAATGTTTGTAGATTTTAAGGTACAAACATATCGCCTTTTTACATTTATTCCTAAGTATTTCTTACTGTAAGTTGTCTAGCAAATGGAAGTGTTTTCTTAATTTTCTTTTAAAATTGTTTAATGTATGGAAATTTAACTAATTTTTGGTGCTGACATTGTATTCTGCAAATACACTGAATGTGTTTATTAGTTCCAGTAGTATTTTGGTTGACTCTTCGTGATTTTCTACATGGCATATTATGCAATCTACAAACAAATACAATTTTAGTTCTTTCTTTCTGAAAAAAAAACTAATACAGATGTCTACCCTGAAACTTGCCATTTTTTGATCCTTATGTTTTGGGATCCTTCTCACTACCACTGACCAACTTTTCATATCCTGAAGATATGAAGCAGTGAAAATAAGAGAATTCAAGACAGGTTAAAAAAAACTATGCCAGGCCGGGCGCGGTGGCTCATGCCTATAATCCTAGCACTTTGGGAGGCCGAGGTGGGCGGATCACGAGGTCAAGAAATCGAGACCATCCTGTCTAACATGGTGAAACCCCGTCTCTACTAAAAATACAAAAAATTAGCCGGGCGTGGTGGTGGGCACCTGTAGTCCCAGCTA
>NW_012119154.1:4591962-4593854 GCF_000951035.1 Colobus angolensis palliatus
AGCAAAAAATATGCCAGGTGCAGTGGCTCATGCCTGTAATCCCAGCACTTTGGGAGGTTTAGGTGGGTGGATCACTTGAGGATAGGAGTTCCAGACCAGCCTGCTTAACATGGCGAAACCCTACCTCTACAAAAAATACAAAAATTAGCCCGGCATAGTGGCATGCACCTGTAGTCCCAGCTACTGGGGAGGCTGAGGCAGGAAAATCACTTGAACCTGGGAGGCGGAGCTTGCAGTGAGCCAAGATCACACCACTGCACTCCAGCCTAGGCAATAGAGCGAGACTCCATCTCAAAAAAAAAAAAAAGATATATCAGTGTTGTGTAGGCAAAAAGTATGGACACATAGAAATATGGAACAGAATAAAGAATCTAGAAATAGTTTCATGTGAATATAGTCAGTTGATTTTGACAGAAGTGTAAAGGCAATTCAATGCAGCTTTTTATATTGGTTTCCTATTGCTACTGTAAAATATTACCATAAACATAGTGGTTATTATAAAACAATACAACTTGATTATTTTACAGTTCTGGCAGTCAGAAGCCCAAAAATGGGTCTTACATGGTAAAATCAAGGTATCAGTAGAGACATGTTGTTTCTGGAGGCTCTAGGGGAGAATCTATTCCTTGCCTTTTCCAGCATCTAGAGGCTGCCTACATTCCTCAGTTCCTGGTTCTTGGCCCCTTTCAGCAAGGACATCACTCCAATCTCTGGTTCTGTCATTGCCTCTCCTTCTCTGACTGTGACCCTCTTGCATGTTTCATAAGGACCCTTGTGATTACATTGAGCACACCTGGATGATCTTTACAACCAGTGATGGAATTGAACATCTATATGCAAAAAACAAACAGACCATGCCAGTAATCCCAGCACTTTGGGAGGCCAAGACAGGAACATCACTTGAGGCTGGGATTTCAAGACCAGCCTGGGCTACATGGCAAGATAACATCTGCCCAGAAAAGTTTTTTAAATAAAAAATTAGCTGGGTGTGGATGGCACGTGCCTGTAGTCCTAGTTACTCAAGAGGCTGAGGCAGGAGTATTGCTTGAGCACAGAAGTTCAAGGCTGCAGTGAGCTGTGATCATGCCACTGCACTTCAGCCCAGGCAGTAGAGCAAGACCCTATCTCTAAAAAATAAACAAATACTGAAAATGTTTACAAAAGATATGGGTAAGGAAATTAAAGGCAAACCAAAGACTGGGGAAAATATTTGCAAATCATATGTTTGACAAAGGACTTGTTTCCCGCATATTCAAAGAACTCTCAAAATGCAGAAGTAAGAAAATCTTATTTTTTTAATCACAAAAAATGTGAGCATTCACTTCATCAAATAAGATATATAGACGTCTGAAAAAGCACATCAAGAGATGTTCAACATTACTAGTCATTAGGGAAATACAAGTAAAACTACAATGAAATACTACTACATACCTATTAACAAGACTACTTACGCGTGCGCACACACACACACCCCAAACTGAGGATACCAAGTGCTGGTGAGGAGGTGGAATAACTGGAACTCTTACACATTGCTGGTGAGAGTGTAAAATAATACAATCACTTTGGAAGGCAGTTTGACAGTTTGTTTTAAAGTTAAACATACACTTAACAATATGATCTAGTTATCCCACTTCTAGATATTTATACAAATATAATGAAAACCTATGTTTGTACAAAAAAACCTATATGTGAATGTTTATTGATGCCTTATTCATAATCATCAAAACCTAGAAGCAACCCAAAGATCCCTTAACTGGGGAATGAATTAAAAATGTAAACAAACTGGCTGGGCGTGTTGGCTCAAGCCTGTAATCCCAGCACTTTGGGAGGCCGAGACGGGCGGATCACGAGGTCAGGAGATCGAAACCATCCTGGCTAAGATGGTGAAACCC